>NC_029776.3:52727485-52766582 GCF_000817695.3 Arachis duranensis | reverse complement strand
GGTCGCCGATCGCCGCTGCCCTGCCGTTTCGTCCCTCGCCGTTCTCCTCACCGTTCCCTGCTTCTTCGTCCCTGCCGGTGCGTCGCTGCTCTGCTCTTTCGTCTCTGCCGTTTGCTGCTCCTTCGTCCCTGCTGGTGCGTGGCTGCTCGGTCTTCTTGCTGGTTGGTGAGTGATTCTTATTGTTAATCTTATTGTTATTTTGTTTGCTGACTTTGTTGGATTTTATTATTTTGTTATTTCCCTTGTGAAGAAACTGTGTCAAATATGATTAGCTAGGAACTAATAGTTAGTTAGAGATTTGTGATTAAATACAAATGGAAGGAGGAAGGGCTTAGTTTGCTTCTGTTTTGCTTGCAATTTAGGTTCACTACTCCATCTTCATTAAACACGATGAAATAAGTGGCTTGCATGTGATTGGTTGCAGATCTTGATTTATGCTTGTTCCTTTTTGGATCTTGGACATACATTTGCCTAAAAACTTGTAATATGTGACTGTGTAAAAGGATTCGCTGCATCTTTATAGGTTATTCCCTTGAAGCTGCTTGCTTTCCTTTGATAAACTGTAGCACTAAATTGGACCTTAATCAGAATTTAGAATTATGAATATTTAAAGAAAACTGTCAAGTCTTATTGTTACATTTTTCTCTATGTCTGGACAATACAATCAACATAGACCCCTTTATTAAATCATTCACATTAACATATTACTCTTTTCTCTCTATTTAATTATTTATTTATGCTTGTGTTTGCATTGCTCTATGCATTTATGTATGTAATATGCAAAGGTTCCTGATTATTTATTTTTTGACATCATCCTTTTAGTAAATTAGTTGGAGGGAGGAGGACTCACCATATGGAAAGCTTTACCCAACAGAAGGTTCAAAGATACGAAGAATTCGTTGATCGTCGCTTGAAACCTGATCTTCAACGTGCTATTGATGAGCGGTATTTGTCTTATATTTGTTCATTTTGTTTGTTTTCTGGTTCAAATAGATGTGTATATATACCTTATTGAATAATAATGTTGGTTTTCTGCAATTAGCATAAGCTCTAGTAGGATATATATGATGCCATTGGATTTATTATGAGTTGGAAATCAAAGGAGTTACATAGTTTCATTCTTGTTGACATGGCATTGTTTAGGTATTGTGCTACTATATGAATTTAGGATTAATTTTGTAATTTCCCTTGAAATGGATTTATAGATGCTGTTTATATGTGCATCCATAAGTACGAGTGTTTCTCGTGTTGCATGTGTTTCCACAGTTTTTCTTTACCTATTTCCTTTGTTCTTCTTTTTGCAGGGACAAGGTCTTTGAACAACAGAAAATTTTGTATCCTTTTTCAGTTTTATGTATTCTGGTGACAGATTAATTAGGACCACCACCATATATTTTTATCATCCATGGCTTGTAAAATCCGTGGTTACAACAAAGCCCCCTATCATGTGGATCATGCCAATAAGCTGATTTAGGGATTAGTTTGCAATTTGCATTCCAAGACTGACTCTTCAAACTAACTTGTTCATCATTATTACATACTACATAGTTTTAGGAATTTCCAAAGAGAAAATATTTATGTATCTATTTATTTATATATTCATGTGAAACTTGGTGTATTACGTACCATCTTTGAATTCAATGTTGCACTCTATAAAGTTCCTCGTGTTATAAATGGATTCACTTGACTTTTTGTTCTCAGTGCTGATTTGCGAAGAAACATTGAAAACCTAGAGAAGAATAGTGTTACCAGTCTAAGAACTCTGGTCAATCTTGGATCCGAGGTGTACCTGCAAGCAGAAGTGTAAGTCATCATCATATCATATTTTCACTTTATTTCACTGCTGTTTTTTTTTCTCAGATTTGGTGACCAATTGCATTTTTTGATTCTTTAAATTACATATTTTCTTTATTTCTTTTGACTTTGTTCTTGGCATACATGTGTTTTATCATCAATCCTTATTATGAAGCATATGTTATGTGTTATAAAGATATATGTATCTACTTTTTAGTCATTACTCACCACCATATTCTCATCAAAGATATATGCTACATGGTTCAACTTTCATATCTGCTTTATCTTTCTTTTGTGAATCTACAACCTTGCAAACTAAGAGCATTTCTAATGCTTGGTTTTATTTCAATTTCATTTTGGATCCCACAAAGTGTCACATTAGCATTTGTCCAACCACATCTCATAAATAGTGATTTGAGACTAAATATGAGATTTTTGAATCCAATGTTTGGTTTTAATTCATTTAAAACTTTATATGAATTGACAAAATTTAATTGGTTCTCCACCAAAGTGAAACTGTCTCTCTAAAGTGTGACCGATTTCATTTCATCAATTATCTCCAATGTAGAGTGAAATTTCAAACCATTTCACTTCATGTACACGTCAGATTTGAAACTCTAAAGCACTGCATTGGAGTTGCTCTAACAAACCTCTCCCCTCGTAGCCCACTCCTTTATCTTTTCACCTTTGCACTAATAAATATAGACCTTCTTGTTCTCTCTTTAATTTGGTGAAATTCCCATTTTTAATCTATGTTAAATGTTGATGAAACTTTGCAGGCCCAATACACAATATATTTTCGTGGATGTAGGGCTGGGATTCAATGTTGAATTTACTTGGTCTGAAGCTTTGAACTACATACAGAATAGGGAAGAAAGGATAGCTAAGTAAGATATTTTCACTTAACATATTTTGTATAGCGGAAACATCAACATCAATCTGCCTTATTATGCCTTTCCAGGCCTGCTTTTGAAATTTTAAGCAACAATATATGCCTTACTTAAATGGAGTGGTTTAAAGGAAAATGGATTGGAACAAAAACTATAGTAAAATTGTAGCCCAAGATCCTCATGTTTTCTATGCTGAACATCGTCTGCATCAATAACCACCATGAGTGTTTTATTATACATCTCAAATTAAGTGATAAACATGAACTGAACTACTTGATTTTCGTTAGACATTGACATTAGTACTATGGCTTGGAGGTGTGGTAAATGATCATATTCAAGATTTAAGTGCAGTTCTTAAGTCGAGTATGCTGAGGGAATTTACTTATGACAAATTTTGTGCGTCTTTTCTTTTCATCTTGCATGATTTTTGTATGTGGTTAGACTGAAAGGTCGAAGCTGATCATTGATCAGTGTATAGAATTACTCTGGCTTGTAAGTTGGAACACTTAGTCACTTACCAAGTCCTCATTAAAAGAGTGATTAAAAAGGCTAGAGTAGCAAAATAAAGAAAATATAGCTTGAGCATTTTCAGCATTTTGGTGTTATAAAAGGATGGTATCTACTTAGCGCGAGGATCAAAATTTTGAAACTATGTCTGGTCCTTTTTGCCTGGGAACAATTATACATGTATGCAGATACTTGTGACTGTTAGTAATGTAATTGAATCTGTGAAGATTTTAACTTCTTTGTTCTACTTTGGCAATTCATTGTGAAGAAATCTTTGCCCTTTTATTCTCTTTTTGTCTAGACGGGGGCAATGAGTTTCTCTTATTTGCTTTTCCGTTTAAAGTTTGAAAATAATGCTAATTGGTTTTAATAATAATGTTGCAAATTCGAATTTAGGACATGGCTTATTTATTTCAGGCAAATAGATGAGTACAATCAGTCAATTGCATCAATTAAAGCGCAGATCAAGCTGGTAGGTTTTGTTGAAGGTTTACCTGTTATTGTTATTATTATTATTATTATTATTATTATTATTATTATTATTACAAATCCCTGGTCTCCTAGTCCCTATTCGCTCTGGCCATTCTTCCCACCAAAGGGATGCTACTTGGTCCCATTATATTTTGTGAAAGTATTGGCAATGTTGGCTAGTGTTGAATGGCATAATAGTTTCAGACTTGAGCCAGAGTTGAATTTATTTTGAAATTATTTTAGCAAAGTTGTAATTCTATCCAAATATTGTTAATTTTACTTTGTTTAGGGTTATGAGAACTTTTTCTTCCACTATTTCAACGTAGGTTCTTGAAGGGATTCGAGAATTACTACAACTTCCAGCTGAGAAATCATTACCAGAGCGGAGTTTTTGATGCTTACCGAGGATAATTCCAGATCATTCATCTTTAGTCTCTCTGAACAATTGTAAATTCTGGATCATTTATGTTTAGTCTCGTGAACAATTGTAAAGGAACAATGCAATGCAATGATGTGATCATGTGAAACAGGACAAAGATTGGTATTTATCCAGAATGAAACGTTGCATCTTTTGGTCTTATAATGATTAAACACGAAACAAAAACATTGATTAAGAACCCAAAGGGCCAAGTCCGTTCATCTGTGATTCTCTTTAGTTGAAATGCTGATCCTAATGTCTGTCTAACATTCTGCAGAATCTCTCTTTAGTTGAAATGCTGATCCTAATATCTGTCCAACATTCTGCAGAATGAAGATGCCGAAGTTCTTATACTTCTAAAATACATTTAGATAAAGGAACTTCTTTTGGTGGTATGAAACTATGAATGGCTTACCTAAGGAGAGACAAAAGTATACCTTTCTCACCATACAAAACATTTTTTGACCCTCCAAATTGTGGGATCAAGAAAGGTCAAATTCAAAAAGTTCTGCTACTTCATATCTTAAAATTGGGTTTTTGCCCCTTTTACTCCAGCTGTTAATGCCCCGTTGTTTGGATTGTTCTTCCATGTTCTGACAGGGTGCACTCATAATTTATTTTTTATTGATTTTGCTTTCTAATTTTTTATTACACAGAATATATTATTACACACACACGCACATATATATTTCGTATACTATATGTTAAATGTATTTACAAAATGTCCACGATTTATTAAGTTTTAAGTATTCTTTATATTATATAGAGAAAGGTCCCACGAAAATAGCATGCCATTTACTTCGTACGAAATTAAGTTGAATTAAAAAATTTACACCTTCGCAACTGGTGTATTATCCCTAAATATATTTCTTCAACTAAAATAAGTTATGTATTTATATATTAATTGATACTAATTAACAAATGACAATGTATAGTTTATGTTGCGTTATGCCATGTTATCTTATATTCTTATAATTCATTTTGACAAATTTTTTATACTTTATTATTTGTTAATATCTATATATATGTCTATATCTATATGTAATATCTAATGTATCTAATAATATATATATTCATACTCTGACCCAAAAACTCAAAGTCAGGCCTAAAATGAGTAAAGTCCATTCAACAATTTATAGGGTAAGAGTCCAGATCCACACCGCGATCTACTCGACTTCACAGAGGTCAGGCGCAACAGCATGAGTTCTTCCCGACTTGTTTAAATAAACAACCAACTCTTATAATCTCTCCTACTAATCTAAGAAAGAGATCTCAACAACCTCCTTAATAAAAGAGAGTAATTACATACCATCAAAGGTGGAATCACCCTATAAATGGATATTGGCTCACCGCCTACAACTATAAAAAGGATTTTTCGCATAACTACTGGCAAGTGCACCAAATCGCATCAAGTAATACCACAGTGAGTGGGTTATAGTTCTCACGAGGATTAAGAAATTAAGCAAGCAATGATTGATTGAGTATTCTAGTCAGACAATTCACAATTTGATGAGGAACAATTGATAATATAAGTATAAAATTTAAATAACTTGAGCAATAAGTAAATGGAAGCAATAAATGACTTAAAAGTAAAGAACGTAAATGTAAATTGCTGAAAATTTAAAATGCTAGAATGTAAATGCTGGAAAAGTAAATAAACATTAATTGAAAGCAATTAATAAAGGAAATAAGAGAAAAAGGGAAGATCATTGGGGTCCAGAGATATTGAATTCTCTGGATCAATTGGTGTTCATCTCAATCTTCAATCATACAATCATTAATCTCTTCGCAAATCATAAGTGATTGAATTCCAATTCCTTAGTAATTCAATCTCTCTTAACTTGATCAATTGGCAATCTCTTGATCTAATTATTCATGAGAAGAGATGAAGATTGGTCTCTGATTTAGAGCCACACAATTTCATGAATCAAGATATGGGTTGATTAAATGTCATGTTATCAATCCCAAACCAAAATTCACAAAAATTGAAAGAAAGATCTTCAAGCTCAATTCATATGATCCCTTTTCCAAGTTCTCATGGAATTTAAGTTAGATTCAAATTCTTTTTCAAGACATTTGAATCCTTGAAATGAAGAATGAAGATTTTTTTTTCTAAAGAAACAAATGAAAGATGAATTGAAAATAAAGAGTAAATCACAATTGATTCATTAAATTCAAAAGAGCTTCTTTCCCCAATGAAAAGAGAATTAGCCACTCATGGCGTACAGAAAATAAAATGAAAGAAGTGGGATAAAGTGACCAAAAGAGGTCCCTTGAGAAGTCCTTTCATCCTCTATTTATATTTATTCTAAATGCCAATTCAAATTAAATTCAGATTACATTAATTTTAACTATATTGAGATTGATTCTTGGGCTTAAAAACTTGGACAAATTGAGGAATGAATGAGGAAATTGGAACACTGGAGGTTGGACGTGGAGCAGCATGCAAACCACGTTGGACGCCACACTTTTTCCTCAAGGAATGGCTCGAATTGGCTTTTGTTTTGCTTTGTCATGCCATGTCAAATGAAAGACGTGGGACGCGTGCAACTATGCTTCAATTCTTGGCTCAAAATATGCTTTATTTTGCTTCAACGTAGGATGTCACAAAATTGGCGTGGGACATGAAATGGGGGTCATGTGTACGTATGACCGATTTTGCTTATTTCACCACTTGCATGTACGCATGAGGCATGCGTACGCGCAATACCCTTTTTCGCACCAAAACGTGAGTATGCATGCCGTTGGATGGCACTCTACCACGTTGGATGGCAAAGGTTCCAAGCTCAAATTTTGGTTTTGGAAAAGTGTATCCTATGCCTTCAAAGTGTGTTCTTCGTTCCAAAGCGTGTACTTGGCTTCCTCCTTTGTTCTTTTGATCCTTATTTCATTTCCTATACTTATCAAAGCACAAAACAACTCCAATAAGCATTGATCAAAGCACTAATAAATCTCAATAAAAGAAAGGAAAATATCAAACTTTATTCAAGGAAAGAAACTCTAAGAATATTGATTAAAAGCATGAAAATCTTAATGACAAAACTAGATCACTACCTTTATTTAAAGAAACAATTACTAAAAAAACTAAAGATGCACATGCATCACAACACCAAACTTAAGATCTTGCTTGACCCCAAGCAAGCAAAGAATTAAGCACAAAGGGTTCTCTTGATTGGAGTGGGTTGAAGAATAGCTTGTGATGTCTTAATGGGTGAAGTGATTAAGTGACTGTGGGGTGAACTTCAAATTGTATGCTCATGCAAGGATTTCAGTGTGTATTAGTCCCTACATTTGGAAGTTTTAGAACTTAAAAATTTTATTTGGATAATATGATGGAAGTTGATGAGCGGATAATTTATACGCTTTTTGGCATTGTTTTTATATAGTTTTTAGTATGTTTTAGTTACTTTTTTTTATCATATTTTTATTAGTTTTTATGAAAAAATCACATTTTTGGACTTTACTATGAGTTTGTGTGTTTTTGTAATTTCAGGTATTTTCTGGCTGAAATTGAGGGACCTGAGCAAAAGTCTGATTCAGAGGCTGAGAAAGGACTCCAAATGCTGTTGGATTCTGACCCTCCTACAGTCGAAGTAGATTTTCTGGAGCTACCAACGCCCAATTGGTGCGCTCTCAATTGCGTTGGAAAGTAGACATCTTGCGCTTTCTAGCAATGTATAATAGTTTATACTTGTCCTGAGATTTGATGGCCCAAACTGGCGTCCAAACGCTCACCAGAGATCTTTTTTGGCGTAAAACGCCAGAACTGGCACCAGAACTGGAGTTAAACGCCCAAACTGGCATCCAAGCTGGCGTTTAACTCCAGAAAAGGCCTATGCATGTGTAAAGCTCAATGCTCAGCCCAAGCACACACCAAGTGGGCCCCGGAAGTGGATTTTCTGCACTATCTGCACTTAGTTACTTATTTTCTGTAATCCCTAGTAACTAGCTTAGTATACATAGCACTTTTTACTATTGTATTTTCATCTTTGGATTATCTTTTGTTCTTTTGATCACTTTGAGGGAGGCTGGCCATTCGGCCATGCCTAGACATTTCTCTCTTATGTATTTTTCAATGGTGGAGTTTCTACACCTCATAGATTAAGGTGCAGAGCTCTGCTGTTCTTCATGAATTAATACAAGTACTATTGTTTCTCTTTCAATTTACGCTTACTTTTTCTTCAAGATATACTCTTGTACTCAATTCAGTTAAGTCAGAATGAAGGTGTGACCCGTGACAATCACCCACTATCTTCGTTACTCGCTTAGCCAAGATCCTCGTGCCTGACAACCACAAGCGGTCTACATGATGTTCAACGTAGTCATTGAACAACAGCCAGAGTATAGTCTCTTGGGTCTCTAATCCACGGACCGAGTCTGTGAGGTTAGAACCTTCGTGGTATAGGCTAGAACCAATTGGCAGCATTTTTAAGATCCGAAAAGTCTAAACCTTGTCTGTGGTATTCCAAGTAGAATCAGGGATGGGATGACTGTGACGAGCTTCAAACTCGCGAATGTTGGGCACAGTGACAGTGTGTAAAAGGATAGAGAGATCCTATTCTGACACAAGTGAGAACCGACAGATGATTAGCCGTGCGGTAGCTGTGCCTGTTATTTTTCATCCGAAATGAGAAATCCGATAGTTGATTAGCCGTACAGAAACCGTAGCTTGGACCATTTTCACTGAGAGGATCATACAGCTTGCCATGGAATGGAGCACGCATGATTGGATGAAGACAATAGGAAAGCAGAGGTTCAAAAGCAACAAAGCATCTTCAAACGCTTATCTGAAATTCCCACCAATGAATTACATAAGTATCTTTATTTTATGTTTTATTTATCCTTTAATTATCAAAACCTCATAACCATTCGAATCCGCCTGATTAAGATTTACAGGATGACCATAGCTTGCTTCAAGCCGACAATCTTTGTGGGATTGACCCTTACTCGCGTAAGGTTTTATTACTTGGACGACCTAGTGCACTTGCTGGTTAGTTATGCGGAGTTGCAAAAGTGTGATTGCAATTTCGTGCACCAAGTTTTTGGCGCCGTTGCCGGGGATTGTTCGAGTTTGGACAACTGACGGTTCATCTTGTTGCTTAGATCGGGTAATTTTATTTTATGTTTAAGCTTTTTATTTTCATTTTCAAAAAATACAAAAAAATTTAATAAAGTCATAAAAACCAAAAAAGTTGTGTTTCTTGTTTGAGTCTTGTGTCAAATTTTAAGTTTGGTGTCAATTACATTTTTTGAATTTTCTTAAAATTTTCAAAAATTCATGCATTATGTTCTTCATGATCTTCAAGTTGTTCTTGATGATTTTCTTTGTTTGATCTTTACATTTTCTTATTTTGTGTCTTTTCTTGTTTTTCTTGTGCATTTTCAAATTCATGGTGTCTAAACATTAAAAATTTTTAAGTTTAGTGTCTTGTATGTCTTTCTTTTCTTAAAAATTTTCAAAAATATGTTCTTGATGTTCATCTTGATCTTCAAAGTGTTCTTGGTGTTCATCTTGACATTCAAAGTGTTTTTGCATGTTTTTCTTGTTTTGATCTTAGATTTTTATCTCTTGTGTCATTTTGTTGTTTTTCTCTTTCTTTATTAATCCAAAAAAAAAAATAAAAAATATATTTTCCTTTTTCTTCTCATAATTTTCGAAATTTTGAGTTGACTTGGTAAAATTTTTTTTAAAAAATTTAGTTGTTTCTTGTTAGTCAAGTCAAAATTTCAAATTAAAAAAAAATTAAAATATATATCTTCTCAGTAAATAATACAGAGAAATGAAGGATCAGAACATAAAGCAGAGGAATTATAGAGAAAATGAGCTCACTGGCGTTAAAACACCAGTAAAGAGGCATTTTGGGCGTTAAACGCCAGAATGGCTATCATTCTGGGCGTTTAACGCCAGTAAAGGTATCATTCTGTGCGTTAAACGGCAAAATGGGCAGCATTCTGGGCGTTTAACGCCAGAAATGGCAGCATTCTGGGCATTCAAAAAAATGCCCAGTGACGAATGGATTCTTGCTAGTAAAGAATTTTACAAATATAGTCTCGTTGCTAGTATAGTTTCTAAACCAACAAAGAATCCTTTCGTGCAAAAGTTTGGTTGTCACAAGTAACAAAACCCGATAAAATTTATAACCAAAGTATTTAAACCTTGGGTCGTCTCTCAAGGAATTGCAGGGAAGTGTATTTATTATTGGTTATGAGTTTTCTGGAAAATTTGGAGTTTGGGCAATGGGCACAAGCATATGATTGTAAATTAAAGCAATGAAAATTAAAAGAGATTTATATTATTCTAAATAAACAAAAAGACTTGACTGGGGGAATGATTAATTGGAAGTTCTATCCTTGTTGGAATTTGCTCAAGTGTAGTATCAAAAGGTTATTATTTTCACTTAGTTAACCCTTACTAAATAAAGGAAAGTCAAATGATTGAGCTAACTCTTATTCGCAAATCCTAGTCCTCTCCCTTGGAAAGGTCTAGCGTTAGTAAATACAGAATTAGCCAACAACTTCCAATTTAACTAATCACTTGAGCATTCCAACTCAAGTGTCTCCTTTTAATCAACCCCCAAGTCAAGTTGGGAGTTTACTCTGTAATCATGCATACCATCTTTCTTGTTGGGAGTTTGGAATAGAAAAGAGACATGATAATGGAAATAAAATTGAAAGCAATTAAATAAATAATAAAAGGAAAAGTCTAGAGGGCCAGCAATTTTATTGAATTTTGGCCAGCATGTAACCAGCAGAGAAAGGTGAGCCATTGGATGAAATCTCACACCAATCTCACACCATCAAATCATCATTGATGGCTAGTTGATTGCTAACAATCACAAAAGTTGCTGGCTCCCTAGCATTGCTCATAATAAAATTGAGAAGAAACAAATTAAATTAGAAGAGAAATCAAATTAAAGGAACATTGAACTTGGAATTGAGAAGAAGCAATCCTAAAATTAAGAGAAATCCTAAATCCTAAATCCTAAGAGGGAGGAGAGAGCCTCTCTCTCTAAAAACTACATCTAAAACGTAAAATTGTGAATGATGAATGAATGTGTTAATGAATGGATGTATTTCCTCACTTTATAGCCTCTAATCTATGTTTTCTGGGCCAAAAACTGGGTTAAAAACAGCCCAGAAATCGCTGGGGCCGAATTCAAACACATGCAGGTCGCTGGTTTCGCGCAGATCCACATGTGCGCGTGGATTCACGCGTGTGCGTCACTTATCTTTAGAAAAACTATGGTAAATTATATATCATTTCGAAGCCCCGGATGTTAGCTTTCCAATGCTACTAGAACCACGTCATTTGAACCTTTGTAGCTCAAGTTATGGTCGATTTAGTATCAAGAGGTCAGGTTGGACAGCTTTAGCAGCTCCTTCAGTTTCTTGTATTCCTTCCACTTTCGCATACTTCCTTTCCATCCTCTAAGCCATTCCTGCCCTGTAATCTCTGAAAACACTTAACACACATATCACGGCATCGAATTGTATAAATGGGAATTAATTTTTGGTAATTTAAAGGCTTGGGAAGCAAGTTTCCAATTATAGAACAAAATTAGGAAGGAAAATGTAAAACCATGCAATTTATATGAATAAGTGAGCAAAGACTTGATAGAAACAACTCAATTGAGCATAATATAAATCATAAAATAGTGGTTTATCACCCAGTAAAGAAGGATTCCTGGCGTTATAAACGCCAGCCATGGTATCTGGCTGGGCGTTAAACGCCCAAAGAAGCTGTCAAGTGGGCGTTAAACGCCATAATGGATAGCATTCTGGGCGTTTAACGCTAGGATGACACAAGGGAGGTAATTTCATTTCCAATTCAAATTTTTTCGAATTTTCATGTTTTAATTCATAATTTTGAATGGCTATCTTTTTCATCCCTTTTAATTTTTAAAATGTTATCTTTTTCATATCATCTTTCATCAATCATATCTTTCTATCTTATCTTTTTCATTTTTCTTTTTATGATTTTGAAAAATTTCAAACTAATTTTTCAAAAATCTTTTTTCTTAATCTTATCTCATATTCTCATAAATCCTTGCTAACAATTAATGTTTTGATTCAAAATTTCAAGTTTGTTACTTTCTTGTTAAGAAAGGTTCAATCTTTTAATTTTAGAATAATATCTTTTAGTTTCTTGTTAGTCAAGTCATCAATTTTAATTTTAAAAATAAAATCTTTTTAAATTATTTTTCACTTCTTTTTCAAAATAATTTTCAATCATATCTTTTAAAATTTTGACTTCAAAATCTTTTTCTAACTTCTTATCTTTTCAAAAATTTATTTTCAAATCTTTTTCAATTAGCTACTTGACTTGTCTGTTTTAATTTTAAAGTTTACTATCTCCTATCTTTTTCAAAACCACCTAACTACTTTTCCACTTCTAATTTTCGAAAATCACTAACCATTTTCTTCAAATCTTTTTGATTAACTAATTGTTTTAGTTTTTAATTTTCTCCTATTTCTTTTTCAAATTTTCGAAACTAACTTAATTTAAAAATATTTTTCTTCCCCCTCTTTTTAAAATTCGAATACTCTCTCTCTTATCTCCTTATATTTATTTTATTGCTAACACTTCTCTTCTACTCATAATTTGAACCCCTCTCTCTTCTCTCTGTTCAAAATTACTAATCCTCTCTCTCTTCTCATTCTTCTCTTCTTCTATTCTTATACTCACATAAAGGAATCTGTATACTATGACATAGAGGATTCCAGATTCCACCCTCTTTGTTCTCTTCTTTTTCATATGAGCAGGAACAAGGATAAGGACATTCTTGTTGAAGCTGACCCTGAACCTGAAAGGACTCTGAAGAGGAAGCTAAGAGAAGCTAAAGCACAACACTCCGGAGAGGACCTTACAGAAAATCTCGAAAAAGAAGCAAACATGGCAGCCAAACCCAACAACAATGCCAGAGATGCAAGGAAGATGCTTGGTGACTATACTGCACCAACTTTCAACTTCTATGGAAGAAGCATCTCAATTCCTGCCATTGGAGCAAACAACTTTGAGCTTAAGCCTCAATTAGTTTCTCTAATGCAGCAGAATTGCAAGTTTCATGGACTTCCATTGGAAGATCCTCATCAGTTCTTAGCTAAATTCTTGCAGATCTGTGATACTGGTAAGACCAATGGGGTTGATCCGAGGTCTACAGACTTATGCTTTTCTCTTTTTCTATAAGAGACAGAGCTAGGACATGGTTGGACTCACAACCTTGAGAAAGCCTGAACTCTTGGGATAAGTTGGTCACTGCTTTCTTGGCCAAATTCTTTCCACCTTAAAAGCTGAGCAAGCTTAGAATGGACGTCCAAACCTTCAGATAGAAAGAAGGTGAATCCCTCTATGAAGCTTGAAAAAGATACAAGCAATTGACTAGAAGGTGTCCTTCTGACATGCTTTCAGAATGGAGCAACTTAGATATATTTTATGATGGACTGTCTGAATTGTCTAAGATGTCATTGGACCATTCTTCTGGTGGATCTCTTCATCTGAAAAGAACCCCCACTTAAGCTTAGGAACTCATTGAGGTGGTTGCAAATAATCAGTTCATGTACACTTCTGAAAGAAATCCTGTGAGTAATGGGATGACTCAGAAGAAAGGAGTTTTTGAGATTGATACTCTGAATGCCATATTGGCTCAGAACATAATATTGACTCAGCAAGTCAATATGATTTCTCAGAATATGATTGGATTGTAAGCTGCATCCGGCAGTACTAAAGAAGCCTCCTCTGAAGGAGAAGCTTATGACCCTGAGAATCTTACGATGGAAGAGGTGAATTACATGGGAGAATCCTATGGAAACACCTATAATCCTTCATGGAGAAATCATCCAAATTTCTCATGGAAGGATGAACAGAAGCCTTAACAAGGCTTCAATAATAATAATGGTGGGAGAAATAGGTTTGGCAATAACAAGCCTTTTCCATCATCTTCTCAGCAACATACAGAGAATTCTGAGCAGAGCCCCTCTGGCTTAGCAAACATAGTCTCTGATCTATCTAAGGCCACTCTTAGTTTCATGACTGAAACAAGGTCCTCCATCAGAAATTTGGAGGCACAAGTGGGTCAGCTGAGTAAAAAAGTTACTGAAACTCCTCCTAGTACTCTCCCAAGGAATACAGAAGAGAATCTGTTCCGAGGGTTACATGAAACTGTAGGTCCGATCTTCTGTACTGATCGGAGATGACGGGTCTGGCTTGTGTGTGGCGGCCGGAGCTGTCGCGTCCGACTTGTTAGACTGGCAATGCTACTGATCCTTTGTCACCTGAGAGTTGTGGTACCTGCAACGGACTCCGATGCTTAAGTTAGCAAGGGTATTGAGCAGGTTTTATGTTGAATCAGAGTATGAGTTATACCTGGGTGCTCTAGTGTATTTATAATGTTGTAGAGTGATCTTTTCTGGGGATAAGATAGTTATCTAATCTTATCTTTAAGGGAACCGTCCTTATTTCTATAGGCTTGGGCTGCCTTTGGATTTGGGTCGTGTTCCTCTGTTTGGGCCCTTTTTGGGCTTTCCTGGTGATTTGGCTAAGCTCTTGAAGAAGAGGTCAGATAGTCCTGACATAAAGAGGTCGATTGACTTGTCGTCAAATAACCCAGGTCGAACAGGTCGACCTAGGGTATGAACAGTGCCCCTGCTCGAGTGCGGTTTTCCTCTTAAGGTTGAGTCCTTAATTTTAGGATTTCGATCCTTTTCTGGAGAAGTCAAGCTCGAGCATTGTCGATTTCATTTTGTAGAGATTCCTCTGAATGCAGAATGTTTTTCTTTTTCCTTCATCCTTTGAAAACGTGCGTCCCTTTCCTTTGGGAATGTGCGAGGGTTTAATAACCCATTAATTCTTTTAATGCTCCGTTTCTTTTGCCTCCCACATTTTGAATTTTCACAAAAAATGGTTTTCTCTTCTCTATTTTCTTGCTTGCTGTAACTTCCCCCTTTTCTTTCTATTCTTATGTTTTGGCTTGCCTGGGACTTGCATTTTTCGTGTTTCTCTCTGTGACGCCCGTGGTGGTTGTTAGCGCTTCCATTGCTTCGACGGCAATTCCTGATCTCTTCGTCTTCAACTTCTTCTGTACTCTTCTCCTCTTTCAGGTTGGTTCTTCTTTCTTCTTTGTTTTCATTGTTCTATTCTTGGTAAAGTCTTGAGTTTTCATTGGAAAGCTTTGAACCTTTTCGTGTTACCATACTTGGTTGTTACTGTGATGCATGTTTTCTGGTTTTCTTTTGACTTTATGCATGCTCTTAGGTGGATATCCTTGGTATTTTGTCACTGTTAGGGCTTCGCATATTGTTGCTGCTTTTCTAATCGTACTTTTGATTTTGAGAGTTTATGGGTTACTGTTTGTTTCTTTAAAAAAGATTGCTCCTTTGACGATCAGAATAGCTCAGTTGGTAGTTTTCTTTGTTAATAAACTTGTAGAAGATAACGATTTTCTAGTGGCTTGCTTTGATTTTTTTCTCGTGTCGTTGCTTGTTTGGAAGGAGATTTATCTTTCTTTGCTGAGAGTTTTGTTGGGGTGTAGCTTTGTAGACTTTTTCCTGAGTCCTTACTCTTGTCCCTGCCTCCAAAGGATGCCCCGGGACCTTGTTGTGTGTCTTGGGATTTTTCTTTTACTGTTTGTATTGCTCTGAGTCATGTTTGTCTGAACTATTTTGATTAGTAATATATTTTCTTTTTCTTTTTGTAGGACTAGTTGGCCATGTTTTCTCGCAAAAATATTGTTGAGACGTCTTCCAAGGTTCCTGAGGGTATGTCCAACTGGCTGGACTCCCTCGTGTTGATGTGTGCCTCTGTGGTAGATGCTGAGTTCTGTGCAGAGCTGAGAAAACATCATAGGATTTGTAGTAATCGTGCCCAGGAGAAAGATTATGAGCTTGTAGCACCTAATTATGATGAGAGGGTTTGTTTCCTGACCTTGGTTCAGGGGGATCGTCCTTTCTTTTATGCCTATGACTATTTTTTCAGCCAGCTGAACATTACTTTCCCTTTTACTTCTTTCGAGACTGACTTGTTGTGGTTGTGTAACATTGCTCCATCCCAGCTCCATCCGAACTCTTGGGGTTTTATTAAGATCTTTCAATTGCTCTGCCAAAAATTAGATGTCACACCTTCTCAAACTCTTTTTCTATATCTCTTTGTTCTGACCAAGCCTGGGACTACCAAAAAGAAACCTTTTTGGGTTTCTTTCAGGTCTACCCAAGGGCATAAAGTTTTTTCCATGTATGATGAGTCCTTTAGGGACTTTAAGAACTACTTTTTCAAGGTTCGAGCTGTTGAGGGAGCTCGACCTTTTTTCTTAGAGGCGAATGGTGAACATGCCTTCCGTTTGTGTTGGCAAAGAAATGTTGTAGTGTCTCGATACTCATGGGAGATGCTTGATGAGGTCGAGCAGGCCTTTGTAATTGTGTTGAAGGATATTTGGGGGGAACCTCACCACCTTGACACAAAGAGATTTTTGGGGGACCCTTCTCTTGTCCGAGTCGAATTGGGTAGTGACCGACTTCTTTTGTTATGTTTTGTTTGTTTTTACTTCTTTTCCTCCAATTTTGTAACTTGTTTTGATTTATTTTTTCAGAGATGGCCATGACCAATGATTCCATGAAAGCCTTTAAAAAGGCGAGGAAGGCTACTGCAACGCAGGATATTTTGGCCAAGGCTGCAGGGGAGGGATCTTCTCAAGTTCCTCCTAAGAGAGCAATCTTGAGTTCTACTGGGCCGAGGAAGGTGATCCCAACACCTCAGGTCCATTTAGTTAATCCTCCTTAGACCTCTGCTGCTACTTCTTCTCCTACTGCCGCTCCTTCTCCGAAAAGACCCCGGACTGTTGACCCTTTTAGTCTAGATGCTCCTGACTTCGATGCTGTCGAATTTGTTGATCAACAAATTGCTCCTTGTGGGGTCATGCCTACTGATGATGTATCCATTCTTCATCATTTGGATTTTATCACTCGGAGTGGCATTAAACTGGCACACATGGGAGCAGCTTTATACCGGACCGCTCAAGATCTTCCTATTCAGGCTACAAAGGCCTTTATGGAGGAGCCCAAGTCAGAATTTGATCGGATTAAGGGCTTGAAGGAGGAGCTCGAGGTGAAAGTAACCAAGTTAGAGAAAGAGTTGGCGGGGGAGAAGACTCGGGCTGTTGCCTTGTGATGAGCGGATAATTTATACGCTTTTTGGCATTGTTTTTATATAGTTTTTAGTATGATTTAGTTAGTTTTTAGTATATTTTTATTATTTTTTAAGAAAAATTCACATTTCCGGACTTTACTATGAGTTTGTGTGTTTTTCTATGATTTCAAGTATTTTCTGACTGAAATTGAGAGACCTGAGCAAAATCTGATTTAGAGGCTGACAAAGGACTGCAGATGTTGTTGGATTCTGACCTTCCTGCACTCGAAGTGGATTTTTTGGAGCTACAAAACACCAAATGGCGCGCTTTCAATTGCTTTGGAAAGTAGACATCTAGAGCTTTCCAGCAATATATAATAGTTGATACTTTTGCACGAGTTTTGACGATGTAAAATGGCATCAAAACGCTAGCTCTCTACCATTTTCTGGCGTCAAAACGCCAGAACTGGCATAAAAGTTGGAGTTAAACGCCCAAACTGGCACCAAAGCTGGCGTTTAACTCCAAGAGAAGCCTTTACATGTGTGAAGCTCAATGCTCAGTCTAAGCACACACCAAGTGGGCCCGGAAGTGGATTTCTGCATCATTTACCTATTTCTGTAAACCCTAGTAGCTAGTTTCATTATAAATAGGACCTTTTACTATTGTATTTTCATCTTGGAATCTTGGACCATTGTTCACGTTTTGGGAGGCTGGCCATTCGGCCATGCCTACCCTATTTTCACATATGTATTTTCAATGGTGGAGTTTCTACACACCATAGATTAAGGTGTGAAGCTCTGTTGTTCCTCGAGTATTAATGCAAAGTACTACTATTTTCTATTCAATTCATGCTTATTCCTATTCTAAGATATTCGCTTGCACTTCAACATGATGAATGTGATGATCCGTGACACTCATCACTATTCTCAACCTATGAACGCGTGCCTGACAACCACTTCCGTTCTACCTTAGATCGAGCGTATATCTCTTAGCCTCCATTCTGAAAGATCGTAGTCTTCATGGTATAAGCTAGAATTATTGGCGGCCATTCCTGAGATCCGAAAAGTCTAAACTTTGTCTGTGGTATTCCGAGTAGGATCTGGGAAGGGATGACTGTGACGAGCTTCAAACTCGCGAGTGTTGGGCGTAGTGACAGACGCAAAAGGATCACTGGATTCTATTCCAACATGATCGAGGACCGACAGATGATTAGCCATGCGGTGACAGCGCATTTGGACCATTTTCACTGGGAGGACGGGAAGTAGCCACTGACAACGGTGATGCCCAACATACAGCTTGCCATGGAAAGGAGTATGAAGGAGTAGATGAAGGCAGTAGGAAAGCAGAGATTCAAGAGGGATGAAGCATCTCCATACGCTTATCTGAAATTCCCACCAATGAATTACATAAGTACCTCTATCTTTATTTTATGTTTTATTTATCTTTTAATTATGAAAACTCCATAATCCATTTGAATCTGCCTGACTGAGATTTACAAGGTGACCATAGCTTGCTCCAAGCCGACAATCTCCGTGGGATCGACCCTTACTCACGTAAGGTTTATTACTTGGACGACCCAGTGCACTTGCTGGTTAGTTGTGAGAAGTTGTGAAAAAGAGTTGAGATTACAATTGTGCGTACCAAGTTGTTGGCGCCATTGTGTATCACAATTTTGTGCACCAAGTTTTTGGCACCGTTGCCGGGGATTGTTCGAGTTTTGACAACTGACAGTTCATCTTGTTGCTCAGATTAGGTAATTTTTATTTTCTTTTCAAAAAGGTTTTCAAAAATCTTTCAAAAGTTTTTTTATTTGTTTTCGTTTTTCCAAAACAATTTTCGAAAAATCCAAAAAAAAATATTCATAAAATCATAAAAATTCAAAAATATTTCATGGTTCTTGTTTGAATCTAGGGCCAAATTTTATGTTTGGTGTCAATTACATGATTTTAATTATCGTGCAATTTTCAAAACACATGCATTGTGTTCTTGATGATCTTCAAGTCGTTCTTGATGAATTGCCTTGTTTGATCTTCATGATTTATTGATTTGCACCACATGATGTTCTACATATGCGCTCTTGCATTCATATGGCCCAAACATGAGAAAGTTCTAAGTTTGGTTTCCTCCATGTTTTCTTCCATTAAGAAAACTGAGTTCTTGATGTTCATCTTGATCTTCAAGATTGTTCTTGGTGTTCATCTTAACATTCATAATGTTCTTGCATATATTTTATGTTTTGATCCAAGAATTATATGTTTTGACTCATTTTGTTGTTTTTCAAAATCGAAAACATATCTTCTTGAATAAAGCAGAGGAATTATAGCGAAAAAGCTGGGCGTTCAAAACGCCCAATGAAGAAGGAAAACTGGCGTTTAAACACCAGCCATGGTACCTGGCTGGGCGTTTGAACGCCCAAACCATGCAGCAATTGGGCGTTAAACGCCCAAAACATGCAGCTCCTGGGCGTTTAACGCCAGGATGACACAAGGAGATGAATTTTGTTTTCAAATCAAATATTTTTCAAATCTTCATAATTTTTCAAAATTAAGTCTTTTTCAAATCAAATATTTTCAATCATATCTTTTTCAAAATCATATCTTTTCAAACACATATTTTTCAAAAATGAAATCTTTTCCTCATATTTTCAAAAATCTTTAAATTCTAGAAGCATATCTTTTAGTTTCTTGTTAGTCAAGTAATCAATTTTAAGTTTAAAAATAAAATCTTTTTAATTTCCTTTTCAAATCTTTTTCAAAATAAATTTCAATCATATCTTTTTAATTATATCTTTTTCAAATCATATCTTTTTCAAAAATTTGATTTCAAAAATCTTTTCTAAACTTCCTATCTTTTCAAAAAAATTGATTTTCAAATCTTTTTCAACTAATTAATTGATTTTTTTTGTTTGTTTTACTATTTCTTATCTTTTTCAAAACCACCTTTTCACTCTTAATTTTCGAAAAACATTAACTTTTTTCCCTTTTAATTAACTAATTATTTTAAATTTTAATTTTCGAAAATTCTCCCCCCTCTCTTATCTTTTTCTATTTAAACACTAACATTCCTCCTCCATTGTCAATTCGAACTCCATCTCTCTTTGAGTGTTCGAATTCTTTCTTACCTACCTCATCTTTCCATTCTTGTTTTCCTCTGACACCTCAAGGAATCTCTATACTGTGACATAGAGGATTCCATATTTTCTTTGTTTTCTTCTCTTTCATATGAGAAGGAACAAAGATAAAGGCATAATTGTTGAAGCTGATCCTAAACCTGAAAGGACTCTGAAGAGGAAACTAAGAGCAGCTAAAGCACAAAACTCTGAAGAGGACCTCACTGAAATTTTCAAAAAGGAAGCAGCAAAAGAAACAATTATGGCCGAACCAAACAACAATGCAAGGAAGATACTTGGTGATTTTACTACACCAACTTCCAACTTCTATGGAAGAAGCATCTCAATCCCTGCCATAGGAGCAAACAATTTTGAGCTAAAGCCTCAATTAGTTTCTCTACTGCAACAGAACTTCAAGTTTTATGGACTTCCATCAGAAGACCCTTATCAGTTCTTAACTGAGTTCTTGTAGATCTGTGATACTGTTAAGACCAATAGAGTTGATCCTGAAGTCTACAAGCTTATGCTTTTCCCTTTTGCTGTAAGAGACAGAGCTAGAACATGGTTGGACTCACAACCTAGAGATAGCATGGACTCTTAGGATAAGCTGGTCACGGCTTTCTTAGCCAAGTTTTTTCCTCCTCAAAAGCTGAGCAAGCTTAGAGTGGATGTTCAGACCTTCAGAAAAAAAGATGGTAAGTCCCTCTATGAAGCTTGGGAAAGATATAAGCAACTGACCAAAAAGTATCCTTCTGATATGCTTTCAGAATGGACCACATTAGATATATTCTATGATGGTCTGTCTGAATTTCAAAGATGTCACTGGACCACTCTGCAGGTGGATCCATTCACCTAAATAAAACACATGCAGAAGCTCAGGAACTTATTGAAATGGTTGCAAATAACCAGTTCATGTACACCTCTGAGAGGAATCCTGTGAGTAGTGGGACGTCCCAAAAGAGAGGAGTTCTTGAAATTGATGCTCTGAATGCCATACTGGCTCAGAACAAAATATTGACCCAACAAGTCAATATGATCTCTCAAAGTTTGAATGGATTGTAAAATACATCCAATAGTACTAAAGAAGCATCTTCTGAAGAAGAAGCTTATGATCCTGAGAACCCTGCAATGGCAGAGGTGAACTACATGGGTGAAGCCTTTGGCAACACCTATAATCCTTCATGGAAAAATCATCCAAATTTTTCATGGAAGGATCAACAGAAGCAAGGCTTCAATAATAACAATGTTGGAAGAAATAGGTTTAGCATTAGCAAACCTTTTCCATCATCATCTCAGCAACAGGCAGAACATTCTAAGCAGAATCCTTCTAGCTTAGCAAAACATAGTCTCTGATCTATCTAAGGCCACTCTTAGTTTCATGACTGAAACAAGATTCTCCATTAGAAATTTGGAGGCACAAGTGGACCAGCTGAGTAAAAGGGTTACTGAAACTCCTTCTAGCACTCTCCCAAGCAATATAGAAGAGAATCCCAAAGGAGAGTGCAAGGCCATTGATATAATCAACATGGCCGAAACCTTAGAGGAGGAGGAGGATGTGAATCCCAATGAGGAAAACCTCAGGGAACGTCCAAAGATCAGTAAGGAATACCCTAATGAGGAACCAAAGGAATCTGAGGCTCATACAGAGACCATAGAGATTCCATTGGACTTCCTTTTACCATTCATGAGCTCTGATGATTATTCATCTTCTGAAGAAGATGAAGACATTGTTGAAGGGCAAGTTGCCCGATATTTAAGAGCAATCATGAAGCTGAATGCCAAGCTATTTGGTAATGAGACTTGGGAGGAAGAGCCTCCCTTGCTCACCAATGAACTGAATACATTGGTTCAGCAAAATTTACCTCAAAAGAAATAGGATCCTGGTAAATTCTTAATACCATGTACCATAGGCACCATGACTTTTGAAAAAGCTCTGTGTGACCTGGGGTAAGGGATAAACATGATGCCCCTCTCTGTAATGGAGAGACTGGGAATCTTTGAGGTACAGGCTACCAAATTCTCATTGGAGATGGCAGATAAATATTTGGAAAAGGCTTATGGACTAGTAGAGGACGTGCTAGTGAAGGTTGAAGGCCTTTACTTCCCTGCTGATTTGATAATCTTAGACACTAGGAGGGATGAGGATGAATCCATCATCCTTGGAAGACCCTTCCTAGCCACAGCAAGAGCTGTGATTGATGTTGACAGAGGAGAGTTGATCCTTCATATGAATGAAGAATGCCTTATAGTAAAGACTCAAGGTTCTCCATCTGTAACCATGGAGAGTAAGCATGAAGAGCTTCTCCCAATGCGGAGTCAAACAGAGCCCCCACATTCAAACTCTAAGTTTGGTGTTGGGAGGCCACAACCAAACTCTAAGTTTGGTGTTGAGAGATCTCAACCATACTCTGATCATCTGTGAGGCTCCATGAGAGCTCACTGTCAAGCTATTGACATTAAAGAAGCGCTTATTGAGAGGCAACCCAATTTTATTTTAATTTTATCTATATTATTTTGTTTTCTTTTAGGTTGATGATCATGTAAAATCATAAAGACAATTACAAAAATTAAGAAAAAAAAATAAAAGACAGCATTGAAAACAGCACACTCTGGAGGAAGGACTTACTGGCGTTTAAACGCCATTAAGGCTAGTAAAATGGGCGTTTAAATGCCCAATCTGGCACTTTTCTTGGCGTTTAAACACCAAAATAGGGCACCAGACTAGCGTTTAAATGCCAAAACAGGGCAACAAACTGGCATTTAGACGCCAGAACAGGAAGGAAAGCTGGCGTTTAAATGCCAGAACAGGGCAGCAGACTGCCGTTTAAACGCCAGAATTGCACTCTAAGGCGTTTTGCCCGCCCAATTGGAGCAGGGAAGAGAATTTCTTGACCCCTCAGGATTTGTGGACCCAACAGGATCCCCACCAATCTCAACTCACTCTCTCTTCTCTTCACACCTTTCTACAACACTCTTCCCCAAATACCCTTCACCAATCACCTCCAAATCTCTTCCCCAAATACCCTTCACCAATCACTTCCTTAACTCTTCCCCAAAAACCCCCACCCACCTTCAAAATTCAAAACCATTTCCCTCCCAAACCCACCCAAACCTTTCGGCCACCCCCTTTTTCCTATAAATACCCCCCTTCACTCCTTCATTTTCACACATCACGACCACCTTCTTCTACCCTTGGCCGAACCCTATACACCCTCCATATCCTCTATTTTCTTCTTCTTCTACATCTTTCTTTCTTCTTTTTCTCGGGGACGAGCAAATATTTAAAGTTTGGTGTGGTAAAAGCATTGCTTTTTGTTTTTCCAAAACCATTTATGGCACCTAAGGCCAGAGAAGCGTCTAGAAAGAGGAAAGGAAAGGCAACTGCCTCTACCTCTGAGTCATGGGAGATGGAGAGATTCATCTCAAAGGTCCATCAAGACCACTTCTACGAAATTGTGGCCAAGAAGAAGGTGATCCCTGAGGTTCCTTCTAGGCTCAAAAAGGGCGAATATCCGGAGATCTGACAAGAGATCCGAAGAAGAGGTTGGGAAGTTCTTGCCAACCCCATTCATCAAGTCAGAATCTTAATGGTTTAAGAGTTCTATGCAAACGAATGGATCACTAGGAACCATGATCAAAGTATGAACCCAAACCCAAAGAATTGGCTTATAATGGTTCGGGGGAAATACTTAGATTTCAGTCTGGAAAACGTGAGGCTAGCGTTCAATTTGCCAATGATGGAAGAAAACGCACGTCCTTACACTAGAAGGGTCAACTTTGATCAAAGGTTGGAACAAGTCTTCATGGACATATGTGTGGAAGGAGCTCAATGGAAAAGAGACTTAAGAGGCAACCTGGTTCAATTGAGAAGACCAGATCTTAAGCCTGTGGCTAGAGGTTGGTTGGAATTTATCCAACGGTCTATCATTCCCACTAGCAACCGATCTGAGGTAACTGTGGATCGGGCCATCATGATCCATAGTATCATGATTGGAGAGAAAGTAGAAGTTCATGAAATTATACCTCTAGAACTCTACAAGGTGGTTGACAAGTCTTCACTTTTGGCAAGATTAGCCTTTCCTCATCTCATATGTCACCTTTGCTATTCAGCTGGGATTATCATAGAGGGAGACATTCTCATTGAAGAGGACAAGCCCATCACTAAGAAAAGGATGGAGCAAACTAGAGAGACCATTCATGGCACTCAACAAGAGCATGAGGAAGTCCCTCATCAAGAAATCCCTGAGATGCCTCAAGGGATGTAATTTCCTCCACACAATTATTGGGAGCAACTCAACACTTCCTTGGAAAGCTTGAGTTACAACATAGACCAATTAAGGGTGGAACACCAAGAGCACTCCATCATTCTCCATGAGATTAGAGAAGATCAAAGAGCTATGATGGAGGAGCAACAAAGGCAAGGAAGAGACATAGAGGAGCTCAAGAGCACCATTGGACCTTCAAGAGGAAGACGTCACCCTTACTAAGGTGGACTCATTCCTTAATCTCCTTGTCTATTTATTTTTCTATTTTCGATTTTTATGCTGTAGGTTCTATCTATGTTTGTGTCTTCACTACATGATCATTAGTGTCTAGTGTCTATGTCTTAAAGCTATGAATAACTCCATGAATCCTTCACCTCTCTTAAATGAAAAATGTGCTTATTTACAAAAGAGCCAGCTCTCTACCATTTTCTAGCATCAAAACGCCAGAACTGGCATAAAAGTTGGAGTTAAACGCCCAAACTGGCACCAAAGCTGGCGTTTAACTCCAAGAGAAGTCTCTACATGTGTGAAGCTCAATACTCAGCCCAAGCACACACCAAGTGGGCCTGAAAGTGGATTTCTGCACCATTTACCTATTTCTGTAAACTCTAGTAGCTAGTTTCATTATAAATAGGACCTTTTATTATTGTATTTTCATCTTGGAATCTTGGACCATTGTTCACATTTTGGGAGGCTGGCCATTTGGCACTATTTTCTCTTATTTATTTTCAACCGTAGAGTTTCTACACACCATAGATTAAGGTGTGGAGCTCGTGTATTAATGCAAAGTACTACTATTTTCTATTCAATTCATGCTTATTCCTATTCTAAGATATTCGCTTGCACTTCAACATGATGAATGTGATGATCCGTGACACTCATCACTATTCTCAACCTATGAACGCGTGCCTGAAAACACAGATTAGAGGCTATAAAGTGGGAGAATCCAATCATCAATTGACATCAGCTCATAATTCATAATTTTAGATGTAGCTTTTAGAGAGAGAGGTTCTCTCCTCTCTCTTAGGATTTAGGATTAGGATTTCTATTAGGATTAGGATTGTTTCTTCATACCAGGTTCAATAATTTATGTTTCTGTTCTACTTTCATTTACTCTGATGCTTTCATTTGTATCTGATTTGTGTTACCCAATCGGCTTATGAACTTTTCATGTTATGATTGATTTTCTTATTTAATACACATTATTGAGATGTTTTCAGATATATGATTTTAATTTAGCTTTTTACATTCTTGGCTTTGGTTGACTAATTGGTAACTCTTGAGTTGTCAAACTCATTGTTGACTAAAAATTGGAATTCTTCAAGAATTAATTCAAGTTCCAATAACTCTAGCCTTTCCCAAGGAAAGACTAGGACCTGAGGAATCAAAATTAATTCATCACTTAACTTACCTTCATAGTTAGAGGTTAACAAAGTGGGAGAAAAATCCAATTCTCATCACAATTAATAAGGATAACTAGGATAGGACTTCTAATTTCTCATATCTTGCCAAGAGTTTATTTTATAGTTATTTATTTATTTTACTTGTCATTTAACATACTTCTTTCTTACTTTCAAAACCCCCAATTTACAAGACTCATAACTAATAATAAGAACACCTCCCTGCAATTCCTTGAGAAGACGACCCGAGGTTTAAATACTCGGTTATCAATTTTAAAAGGGTTTGTTACTTGTGACAACCAAAACTTTTGTAAGAAAGGACTTTTGTTGGTTTAGAAGCTATACTTGCAACGGGAATTTATTCTGAATTCTAGACCTAGCAAAAATCTTCTCTTCAATGACCATAGGATCGTCATGTCCTATGATGACGCCAACTGTGTCCTCTTTAGTAAAGGTGATAGCAGGGAGGTCGGGTACCTCTTCTCCTCCAACGTGGTACACTTCTTTGAGGTGTCTTTTGCAAGATGATTTGGAGATTCCTCCTCCCGCGAATCCCCATGTATCATGTGAACATGCCTCTCCGGGATACGAGGTGGTCGTTCTGAGCGGCCAACCTCTTCGTTTCTTCTTTTTTTTTCTGGGCTCATCTGTGTTATTGGCTAGGTACCGATCTAGTCTCCCCTCCCTTACCAATTTCCCTATGACATTTTTTAAGTCGAAGCACTCGTTGGTGGGATGTGCATAGATTCGATGGTATTCGCAATATTCTGTCCAGTTTCCTCCTCCTTTTTTGCTTTTGAGTGGACGGGGTGGTGGAATCTTCTCCGTGTGGCATACTTCTCTGTAAACTTCCACAACAAACACTCGGAGAGGGGTGTAATTGTGGAATTTCTTAATCTTCTCTCCATGCGGATCATCTTTTTCTTGGAATTTTTGTCTTTATCTCGGGAGGAGTTGGAGAATCCGGATTTTGGGGTTTCTCCTAGTCGAGAGTTTTCCTCCATGTTGATGTATTTTTCTGCTCGTTCTTGTACTTCATTCAGAGATGTGGGATGTTTCTTTGATATGGATTGACTAAAAGGTCCCTCTCATAGGCCATTGATGAGACCCATAATGGCTACTTCGGTCGACAGACTCTGAATGTCAAGACATGCTTTGTTGAATCTTTCCATGTAGCTACGAAGACTTTCCCGATCTCCTTGGTTGATCCCTAGTAGACTTGGGGCGTGTTTAGTTTGTCCTTCTGGATGGAAAATCTGGCTAGAAACTTTTTGGCTTAGTTGTCAAAGCTTGAGATGGACCTGGGAGGCAGATTGTCAAACCATTTAATTGCTGCTTTTGTTAAGGTGGTCAGGAAAGCTTTGCATCGAGTGGCGTCTGAGGTGTCAGTGAGATACATTCTGCTTCGGAAATTGCTGAGATGATGGCCGGGATCTGATGTGCCATCATATAAAGTCATATCGGGAGGTTTAAAGTTTTTTGGGATTTTGGCCTTCATGATCTCTTTGGTGAATGGGTCTTGATCTTTGCGGGAAT
Source organism: Arachis duranensis (assembly GCF_000817695.3). NCBI lineage: Eukaryota > Viridiplantae > Streptophyta > Magnoliopsida > Fabales > Fabaceae > Arachis > Arachis duranensis. Next base: position 52,739,074 of record NC_029776.3, on the reverse strand, counting down.
TATCCTCGTGACTGGATCGAGTTATTTTAGTTTTGTGATCAGCTTCGAGCTTTTGGAGCTTGTCTTCTGGTGCACAGAATTATGATTCACACTTTTCACAACTTCGGTGCCACTAACCAACAAGTGCACTGGGTCGTCCAAGTAATACCTTACGTGAGTAAGGGTCGATCCCATGGAGATTGTCGGCTTGAAGCAATCTATGGTTATCTTGTAAACATTAGTCAGGAGATTAATAATGAGGAGAGTTTTGTTTGTAAAAAGTAAAAGAACATGAAGTGAATAATACTTGTTATGCAGTAATGGAGAATAGGTTGAGATTTTGGAGATGTTCTATCTTCTGAATCTCTGTTTTCCTACTGTTGTCTTCTTCACGCACGCAAGGCTCCTTCCATGGCAAGCTGTATGTAGGTGGATCACTGTTGTCAATGGCTACCGTCCATCCTCTCAGTGAAAATGGTCCTCTATGGTTTCCCGCATGGCTAATCATCTGTCGATTCTCGATCATGTCAGAATAAGATCCATTAATCCTTTTGCATACTTTCACTGCGTCCAACACTCGTGAGTTTGAAGCTCGTCATAGTCACCCCTTCCCAGATCCTACTCGGAATACCACAGACAAGGTTTAGACTTTTCGGATCTCAAAAGTGGTGCCAATTGATTCTAGTTTATACCACGAAGACTCTAGTTTCACAAATTTGAACACTCTGTTGTTAGGAGAGACAATCAAACTCGTGAACCAGGAACCCAAGAGATACACACTCAGTCTAAGGTAGAACGGAGGTGGTTGTCAGGCACGCGTTCATAAGTTGAGAATGGTGATGAGTGTCACGGATCATCACATTCATAATGTTGAAGTGCGAATGAATATCTTAGAATAGAGACAAGTGTGATTGAATAGAAAACAGAAATAATTGCATTAATCCATCGAGACATAGCAGAGCTCCTCACCCCCAACCATGGGGTTTAGAGACTCATGCCGTAGAAGATACAAATTTCAGATGTAAAATGTCATGAGGTACTGAAAACAATTTCTAAAAGTAGTTTTTATACTAGACTAGTGACCTAGGGTTACAGAAAATGAGTAACTAAGTGCAGATAGTGCAGAAATCCACTTTCGGGCCCACTTGGTGAGTGCTTGGACTGATCTTTGAAGATTTCACGTGCCTAGGATGTCCTTAGAGTTAAATGCTGGCTTTGGTGCCCGTTTGGGCATTTAACTCCAGTTTTTATGTCAGTTCTGGCGTTTAACGCCAGAATAGGGTAGAAAGCTGGCGTTAAACGACCGTTTGCGTGATCTCATCTCATAAAAAGTATAGACTATTATATATTGTTGGAAAGCCCTAGATGTATTTTTTCCAACGCATTTGAGATCATGCCAATTGGACTTCTGTAGCTCTAGAAAATCTATTTCGAGTGCAGAGAGGTCAGAATCCAATAGCATCTGCAGTCCTTCTCCAGCCTCTGAATCAGATAGGTCTTTCTTGGCATCCTGCTGATATTCGACCTCTTTTTCGAGTTGTTTTAGGCGAGCCTGAAGTGCTTTCATAGGTCCTGTGCTTGGGGAGTCTTTGTCTTTGTTAGGTTGATAAGTATTGACTAGTGTAACCTCCACGTTCTTATGTGGTGTTCTGTTCTCCACATCAGAGTTGTGGTCATCGTTCAGGTTATCTGCCATGATGATGGGATGACTTCCAGGTCCCCTGCAAGGGCGCCAATGTTTCGAGGGTTACCTGAAACTGTAGGTCGATCTCGGACGAGATCTTCTGTATTGATCGGAGATGACGGGTCCGGCTTGTGTGTAGTGGCCGGAGCTATCGCGTCTGACATGTTGGACTGGCAATGCTGCTGATCCTTTGTCACCAGAGGGTGGTGATACCTGCAAGGGACTCCGATGCTTAAGTTAGTAAGGGTATTAAGCAGGTTTTATGTCGAATTAGAGTATGAGTTATACCTGAGTCCTCCAGCGTATTTATAATGTTGTAGAGTGATCTTTTCTGGGTATAAGATAGTTATCTTATCTTATCTTTAAGGGAACCTCCCTTATCTCTATAGGCTTGAGCTGCCTTTGGATTCGCGTCATGTTCCTCTATTTGGGCCCTTTTTGGGCTTTCCTAGTGATTTGGCCGAGCTCTTGAAGAAGAGGTCGGATAGTCCTGACCTGAAGAGGTCGATCGACTTGTCGTCAAATAACCCGGGTCAAATAGCTCGACCCAGGGTATGAACAGAATCCAAAGAGAGAGTGCAAGGCCATTAATATAACCAAAATGGCCGAACCTATAGAGGAGGAAGAGGTAGTGATTTCCAGTGAGGAAGACCTTGCTGGACGTCCACTAACCAATAAGGAGTTCTATAATGAGGAACCAAAGGAATCTGAGACTCATACAGAGAGCATAGAGATTCCACTGAACTTACTATTGCCATTCATGAGCTCTGATGCGTATTCTTCATCTGAAGAGGTTGAAGATATTATTGAAGAGCAAGTTTCTCGGTATCTAGGAGCAATCATGAAGCTGAATGCCAAGTTATTTGGTAATGAGACTTGGGAGGATGAACTTGCATTGTTCATCAATGAACTAAATGCCTTGGTTCAGTTGAAAATACCTCAGAAGAAACTAGATCCCGGAAGGTTCTTAATACCTTGTACTATAGGCACCATGACCTTTGAGAAGGCTCTGTGTGACCTGTGATCGGGTATAAACCTCATGCCACTCTCTGTCATGGAGAAACTAGGAATCTTTGAGGTACAAGCTACAAGAATCTCACTAGAGATGGCAAACAAATCAATGAAAAAGGCTTATAGACTTGTAGAGGATGTCTTAGTGAAGGTTGAAGGCCTCTACATCCCTGCTGACTTCATAATCCTAGGCACTGGGAAGGATGAGGATGAACCTATCATCCTTGGAAGACCGTTCCAAGCCAGAGCAAGGGCTGTGATTGATGTGGACAGAGGAGAGTTAGTCCTTCAATTGAATGAGGACTACCTGGTGTTTAAGGCTCAAGGATCTTCTCCTGTAAACATGGAGAAAAAGCATGAAAAGCTTCTTCCAATTCTCTCCATACAGAGTCAAGCAGAGCCCCGACATTCAAACTCTAAGTTTGGTGTTGGGAGGCCATAATCATGCTCTGAGCATCTGTGAAGCTCTGTAAGAGCTTCCTGTCAAGCTACTGACATTAAAGAAGCGCTTATTGGGAGGCAACTCAATTTTATTTATCTATGTTAATTAATTTTGTATTTTCCATTGTTAGTTTATGTTTTTTTTAGGTTGATGATCATGTGGAGTCACAAAAATAGCTGCAAAATTAAAGTGGAATAAAAAATAGCACAAAAAATAGCACACCCTGGAGGACGAGCTTACTGGCGTTTAAACGCCAGTAAGGATAGCGAAATGGGCGATTAACGCCAGAATGGGCAGACAGACTAGCGTTTAACGCCAGAAAAGGGTGTCTGGTGCCTGGCTAGCGTTAAACGCTAGTAAGGATAGCAGAATGGGCTTTAACGCCCAGTCTAGGAGCAGAGCTGGCGTTAAACACCAGAAATGGCACACAGAGGGCGTTTAAACGACAGAAAGGTGCAGGGATGAGAAATCCTTGACACCTCAAGATCTGTGGACCCCACAGGATCCCCACCTACCCTAACTTACTCTCTCTCCTCTTCACACCTTTCCATAACACTCTTCCCCAAATACCAGTCACCTATCAAGTCCTACCTTCTTCCCCATAATCTCTCCACCACTCACATCCATCCACTCTTCCCCAAAAACCCTCCATAAAACCCCACCTACCTCACCATTCAAATTCAAAACATTCCCCTCCCAAACCCACCCATTCTCACACAGATTCCCTCTCTCCCTTATCCTATAAATACCCCTCCTTACAACCATCCATTTTACATATCACAAACACTTCTTCACCCGCCTTGGCCGAACCACTCATACACTTCCATCTCCTCCATTTCTTCTTCTTCTACTTCCTTCTTTCTTCTTTTGCTTGAGGACGAGCAAATCTTTTAAAGTTTGGTGTGGGAAAAAGCGCTACTTTATTGTTTTTCCATAACCATTAATGGCACCTAAGGCTGGAGAAATCTCTAGAAAGAGGAAAGAGAAGGCAGTTGCTTCCACCTCCGAGTCATGGGAGATGGAAATATTCATCTCAAAGGTCCATCAAGACCACTTCTATAAAGTTGTGGCCAAGAAAAAGGTGATCCCCGAGGTCCCCTTCATGCTAAAAAAGAGTGAATATCTGGAGATCCGACGTGAGGTTCAGAGAAGAGGTTGGGGAGTTCTCACCAACCCCATCCAACAAGTCAGAATCTTAATGGTTTGCGAGAAATACTTGTATTTCAGTTCGGAAACCGTGAGGTTGGCATTCAACTTGCCAATGATGCAAGGAGATTCTCATCCTTTCACTAGAAGGGTCAACTTTGATCAAAGGTTAGACCAAGTCCTCATGGATATCTGTGTGGAAGGAGTCCAATGGAAGAGAGACTCCAACGGCAAGCCAGTTCAACTAAAAAGGCACGACCTCAAACCCGTGGCTAGAGGATGGTTGGAGTTCATCCAACGCTCTATCATTCCTACTAGCAACCAGTTCAAAGTAACTGTGGATCGGGCTATTATGATCCATAGTATCATGATTGGAGAAGAAGTGGAAGTTCATGAGATCATACCTCTAGAACTATACAAGGTGGCTGACAAGCCCTCCACTTTGGCAAGGTTAGCTTTTCCTCATCTCATCTATCTCCTTTGCAATTCAGCTGGAATTGTCATAAAGGAAGACATCCCCATTGAAGCAAACAAGCCCATAACTAAAAAAAGGATGGAGCAAACAAGAGAGCCCACTCATGGACCTCAACAAGAGCATGAGGAAGTTCTTCATCAAGAAATCTGATGAGCGGATAATTTATACGCTTTTTGGCATTGTTTTTAGGTAGTTTTTAGTATGTTTTAGTTACCTTTTAGTATATTTTTATTAGTTTTTATGAAAAAATCACATTTCTGGACTTTACTATGAGTTTGTGAGTTTTTCTGTGATTTCAGGTATTTTTTGGCTGAAATTGAGGGACCTGAGCAAAAATCTAATTCAGAGGCTGAGAAAGGACTGCAGATGCTGTTGGATTCTGACCTTCCTGCACTCGAAGTCAATTTTTTGGAGCCACAGATGCCCCATTGGCACACTCTCAAATGCATTGGAAAGTATACATCTTGGGATTTCCATCAATGTTTAATAGTCCATACTTTATCCGAGATTTGATGGCCTAAACTGGCGTCCAAACGCCCACCAGAGACTCCTTTCTGGCGTAAAATGCCAGAACTGGAGTTAACCGCCCAAACTGGCATCCAAGCTGGCGTTTAACTCCAAGAATGACCTATGCACGTGAAAGCTTCAAAGCTCAGCCCAAGCACACACCAAGTGGGCCCCGAAAGTGGATTTCTGCACTATCAGCACTTAGTTACTCATTTTCTGTAAACCCTAGTAACTAGTTTAGTATATATAGCACTTTTTACTATTGTATTCAGAGGCTGGTAGCTTTTGAGAATTATATTATGCCACTTTGGAGGCTGGCCATTCGCCCATGCCTAGACCTTCTTCTCTTATGTATTTTCTACGGTGGAGTTTCTACACCTCATAGATTAAGGTGAGGATCTCTGCTGTTCTTCATGAACTAATGCAAGTATTATTGTTTCTCTTTCAATTCACGCCTACTTCTTCTCTAATATATACTCTCGTACTTAATTCAGTTAAGTCAGAATGAAGGGGGTGACCCATGACAATCACCCACTATCTTCATTACTCGCTTAGCCATGATCTGTGTGCCTGACAACCACAAGTGGTCTACATGATGTTCAACGTAGTCATTGGATGACAACTGGAGTATAATCTCTTGGGTCTCTGATCCACGGACCGAGTCTGCATGGTTAGAACCTTCGTGGTATAGGTGATGCATGAAAACTTGTCTCTCAACAAATTTCCTTCGGAAAGTATACCGAATTGTCGTCAAGTAAAAACTCACAATAGAGTGAGGTCGAATCCCACAAGGATTGATTGGTCAAGCAATTTTAATTGGAAGATTATGCTAGTTGAACTAAGTAGGATGTAGTTGAGAATTGCAGAAAAATAAAATGGCAGGAAAGTAAATAACAGAAAATAAAGTGCAAAATCTTAAATGGGGATTTGGGGCAATGAGCATGAAAATAAATGACAAAAAGTAAAGAGAATGGGTAAGATCAGAAATAGGGAACTCATTGGGTTCAGGAGATGTTGCATTCTCTGGATCAAATTCATTCTCATCTCTTCCTCAATCAATGCATTCATTGATCTCCTTGGCAATCTTAAGTGACTGGATTCCAATTCCTTGGCAATCCAATCTCTCTAAGCTTGAACAATTGCCCAATGATGACATGTCACCATGTCATGTTTTTCTATGCTTTTTCATACAAGAAATTGATGATTTGTGCTTAAATATTGAATGCTTTTGTGCTTAATTGGTATATTTCTTTGATCTTTTAATTTTATAAATCTTGTAGGAAATAAGAAGAAAAAGAAGCAAAGAAGCACAAAATAAGCTAAAAAGGAGAAAAAAAGAGCTTTGGGGAACACTTTGAAGTTGGAGCACACTTTGGAGCCTTAGGCCATGCTTTTAAAAGCGTGACCCATGACCAAATTAAAGGAAAAATTGCAATCAGCACACAAAGCTCCGCTCATGCCAAGAGCGGAGCATCATCCTGATGCATTTTCAACTTGGAAGCAAAATTTTGGCTAAGTTAAAATCTGGGCGCTCACAGCATGACCATGCATTCTTCAAAGGCTATAACTTGAGCTACAGATGTCCGATTGATGTGCTTCTAGTTGCGTTGGAAAGATGACATTCAGAGCTTTCCAAAGATGTATGGCAATCCATATTTGGCATGAAATTGAGGCACGAGTGAAATGCATCTTTAAGGGCCAACAACAAGCAAAAATAGACCAAAGTGCAACCACCAAGATTCGAAGAGGGAGCCTCATTCCAAGGCAAAGAGGCGCTTCTAATAGCGCTCTCTTGGAGAGCACAACGCTCACTTGGAGAGCATTGTCATGCTCTCTTCATAAAAATTCAAGGAAAATCTTTTCTCCAAATGCTTTCACCAAGGCTTGAACTTGGGACCTCCCCTTGGAAGCCAATGCTCAGCTCACAAGGTGAGCAGAGCGCTACTCATGGTGCATCACACTAGAGCGTGACACGGTCTAAGGCAAAACTCACACACAAGGCCTCAATGCTCAGCTCAACTTGTGAGGTGAGCATCCTCCTGGGAGCAATTTTCACATGGGCCAAAATTCAACCAAAAATCTATTTACATTCAATTCCTCACCAATTGAACCAAGGCTATCTAGATCCTCAAATCCAAATCAAGCTAAGCCCATTATCATCACTTAAAGGCACAAGGATCAATTAGCTTAGGAATATATTTTAATTGTAATTTGTTTAGAATTTGATTTTCATTTTTTTCAGCCTATAAAAAGGCATTTGTTTCATTTTCAATGGGGTGAGCTCTAATAGAGAGCATTGGGGGGATGGCTCCATCAGGGAGCAATAGGAGTAGGATAGAATAGCTCTCTCTTTTAATTTTCTTTTGAATTTTTGGATTAGGAAGGAAGGAATTCTGTTTCATTCCTGATTTGAGATTCATCTTGTTCTTTTACTGCATAATTCAATTTTCAATTGCTGTTTTAAATCTTCTTCTTCTGCAATCTGTTCTTTTACTTTTCTGAAATTATTCTCTTGTTGGATCAAGGAAGGACTTGAGATCTAGACTTGTTTTCTAGTCTCTTCCACTCCTGAGATCTTCAACATCCTTTTAATTGCTGCAAATTAAGCATCGCTCACTTTCTGTTCTTAAATTTTCAAAGCATTTTTACTCTTCTATTTGAGATCTACCTTAATTCAATTCATCTTCTACTTGTCTGTTTATTGCAATTCACTTGTTCTTGTTTAAATTCTGCAATCCCAATTCCCAATCCCTTTTACATTTAATGCAATTTACATTTCTTGCAATTTAAGTTTCAGCTATTTTACTTTCTTGTTCTTTAAGTTACTTGCAATTTTACTGTGTGCATCTTTTAAATTCCTTGCAATTTACTTTCTGTTGGGCACATTTCACACAATTCACTAAATGTTAGCTTGACTAAACTAATCACCCACTAAAGTTGCTTGATCCATCAATCCCTGTGGGATCGACCTCACTCTAAGTGAGTTTTACTACTTGATACGACCCGGTACACTTGCTGGTGAGTTCTAGGTGTTTTGGAAATTCGTTTTTCCACAAAAACATCATCAAGTTTTTGGCGCCGTTGCCGGGGATTGATTTAGATTAACAATGATTAAGTGCGTGAGAAGTCTAGATCAGGCATTTTTTTTGTTTTTGTTCTCTGTTCTAAATTGAAATCAAGGTGTTTAAGTTATTGCCTCACTCAGAAGTTTTTCTCTGAGACATGAACTTCAATTTTCATTGGTGTTGTGTTTTACAAAATCCAAATGGATTTCAACTCATCTTGTGATCAAACAAATTTTCTGGGATATCACCCACCATCACAAATCTCTAATGGTGGCTGGGAATATCACCAAGAATTTACAGATTCTAAGCACTCCAATCCATGGAGATGCACTTCAAAGCCACAAGATGAAGAAGATAATCATATGGGATATTTCTCACCACCACAAAATGATTCAAGTCATTATTCTAATGGTGGTTGGGAGTATCACCAAGAATTAAAGGAGTATGAACAATCAAGTGAAATGAAATATTTCCCAGAGCCATAAAGTGACTCATACTATTATGGCACGTACATAAATGATGGCTGGGAAGGGAAATGCAATGATTCACATTCTAATTATTTAAGGACATTATCACTTGATTCTGCTGCCAAAGCATATTTGGAAGAGTGTTCATCATTTGATTATGCCTCAACACAAAATTCCCTCCAAGATCCATACAACTCATCTCACCAACCACAAAATTACTCTCAACCTTCATCTTTTGAGCTAGTAGCTGAGGATCCCCTTCAAAAGTCCAGAGAATTATTGGAAAGACAAGAACAATTTATGGAAGAACAAAAACAACGCTGGACAGAACAAGAATTCCCCCTCAAGAAGACAGAAGGGCATGTAGAGCAAAGGAGGATTCATTCAGGATCACCAAGTGTTAAGGATGAGGAACAATCTGTGAGTGAAGAAGAGGAAGAAGAGGTTCCTATATCAATTGAAATTTCAATAGAGGATGAGGAGAAGGAGGCAATTAAACCTGAAGCTGCATATCCACAGAAGCCACTTAAGATAAAGGAACATGAAAACTCACAACCTCCACAATCCCTGAACCAAAGACCCTTAACACTTGAATCTGTGATTGAGAAATATGAAGAGGAGATGAAGAAATCTTGGGAAGAACAACAAACCTCCTCCATAAAAGAACTATTAAGTCAAATGTTGAGTGCAAAGAAAGAAGTGGAGAAGTGCACAGAGGAAGAGCTCACGAAACCACCATTGCAAGAAGCTCTTAATGAAGAAATCACTCCAACAATCACACAACCACCAAGTCTTGAATCCAAAGAAGTGAAGGCAACTAGCAAGAGCACCAATTCTGTCCCTAAGCCAGCAAGCAAGATCAATCAAGCCATTTGCAAAAGGAAGCTTGCTGAGGAAAGGCCAAGACAAGGGACAGTAGCTGAATCTTCTCCTCCCTTGAGGTCATTCCTCTTAACAAACTGGAAGAAGAGGAAAAAATTAAAGAACAACATGTCAAGCTAATGACACTAAAAGAGCACTTGTTGGGAGGTAACCCAACCGTAGGTAATATCTCCTCCCTTTGCTTTGTTTAAATTCAATAAATAGGCATATGGTTACATTCTAAGTTTGGTGTTGCCTTGCAACAAATTGTTTTTAATCTTTTTGGATGATTGCATCAATTCAAAAATGAAAGTGTCACACTAAGATTCTAAGTTTGGTGTGTCACTTATTTTCTATGCAATAAATTCAAGCAACACTACTTGTCTGCATAATCATAATGCCTCTGCAGTTTTATTTTTTTTCTTTTAATTTGACACTTTTTCATTCCACTTTCTTTAGTCATTTTTCTGTTTTTAAATACTTTCATTTTAATTTGCTTATTTACTGTGTTTGTTAATACATTACCAAGAGAGCTTTATACATGACAGATTCTTGGCTTGGTGATTGTACTTAACAAATAACAGTTTCACCTACTTAGTTTTAATTCAAATAAATTGACATATGATTGCATTCTAAGTTTGGTGTTGCTATGCAAAAAAATTTGGTTCCAATTCTTACAAGATACTTGCATAAACTCCAAGTGAAAGTGTCACACTAAATTTGGTGTGCCACTTATCTTTTATGCAATATATTGTGCACACCTCCTTATATATGCAATCAAAAATGTCTCTGTCTCTTGTGCCTTGATTTTTATCTTAAATTTTGCTTGCTTGCAACACATGTACTCCTAACTTTTCATTATGTAAGACATTCATGATCCATCTTAGCCCCATAGCCATTGTTCTAATTGCTACTTGAGGATGAGAAAGCATTCTGAGTATTGGTATGAGAAGAAGGAAGAATAGAAGGAAAAGAACAACAATAGAGAAGATGAATTGCATGGTTGTAAAGTTCCTTTTCCTCTCATTTGTTTCCAGCACTACAATTTGCATGATTGTCTTTATCTCTCTGTTTGCATGTGTAGTAAGACTAAGCATAGCTTGAATTTTGATTTGTAACATGTTACTGTGGCATTATGACTACCAACTTGAGTTTTGTGAGTTTAAAAGCAATAAAGCATCATGATCATAAATAAACAAGAAATTAAAGAAGATTTTAGCATGTGCATACAAGTATTGGAAAGTTAGTATAATTAATTGTTGCTCAATTGCATTGGATTTTATTTAATTGAAGTTTTTATCTAGGACATTTTGTGAAATCTTTTGAAAATCATGAAAACCTTGAAGAAGCAAATACAATTAAAGCAAGAAAAGAAAAAGGGAAAGAATGAGAAAGCTGAAGGCTCTAAGTACCAATGGCAATTTATTTGTTAAGTACTTGTGGTGTTTATGTATCAAGCCAAATGCTTGAAAACAAAACACTTAGAAGTCAAGGCTAGGCTCAAGTGCAAAAGCACTCCCTCAAAGTTCAAAGGTTCTGAGCATCAATGATTAGAGAGTCAAGAAAAGAAAAGAAAAATTAACTTAATGAAGTCCTCTAATTCAAATGCTTGTGGTGCTTATGTATCAAGTGGTAATACTTGAAAACAAAGCATTTATAATCGTAGCTTTGTTATTAACTCATGGGGGCAAAGCACCCAAAAAGGAGAAGCTAATAAGAAAAATCAAAAGCTTGTTTCAAGGAAGAAATATAAGAGAAAGGTTTCATAAATTGAGCTAGATAGAAGCATCAATCATTTACATCTCTTTTGTGATTGTAGCATGCTTAGAAAACTAGCTAACCATGAACATTGAGTTGCCATTCTTCTTACCTTGGATTGTCAATCTTTAATGCATGATTCTTTTCTTGCTTGGGGACAAGAAAGGTTTAAGTTTGGTGTTGTGATGACATGT
>NC_029776.3:52704486-52727333 GCF_000817695.3 Arachis duranensis | reverse complement strand
ATTAAAGGAAAAATTGCAATCAGCACACAAAGCTCCGCTCATGCCAAGAGCGGAGCATCATCCTGATGCATTTTCAACTTGGAAGCAAAATTTTGGCTAAGTTAAAATCTGGGCGCTCACAGCATGACTATGCCTCCTTCAAAGGGCTATAACTTGAGCTACAGATGTCCGATTGATGTGCTTCTAGTTGTGTTGGAAAGCTGACATTTAGAGCTTTCCAATGATGTATGGAAATCCATATTTGGCATGAAATTGGGGCACGAGTGAAATGCATCTTTAAGGGCCAAAAACAAGCAAAAATAGACCAAAGTGCAACCACCAAGATTCGAAGAGGGAGCCTCACTCCAAGGCAAAGAGGCGCTTCTAATAGCGCTCTCTTGGAGAGCACAGCGCTCGCTTGGAGAGCATTGTCATGCTCTCTTCATAAAAATTCAAGGAAAATCTTTTCTCCAAATGCTTTCACCAAGGCTTGAACTTGGGACCTCCCCTTGGAAGCCAATGCTCAGCTCACAAGGTGAGCAGAGCGCTACTCATGGTGCATCACACTAGAGCGTGACACGGTCTAAGGCAAAACCCACACACAAGGCCCAATGCTCAGCTCAACTTGTGAGGTGAGCATCCTCCTGGGAGCAATTTTCACATGGGCCAAAATTCAACCAAAAATCTATTTACATTCAATTCCTCACCAATTGAACCAAGGCTATCTAGATCCTCAAATCCAAAGCAAGCTAAGCCCATTATCATCACTTAAAGGCACAAGGATCAATTAGCTTAGGAATATATTTTAATTGTAATTTGTTTAGAATTTGATTTTCATTTTTTTCAGCCTATAAAAAGGCATTTGTTTCATTTTCAAGGGGGTGAGCTCTAATAGAGAGCATTGGGGGGATGGCTCCATCAGGGAGCAATAGGAGTAGGATAGAATAGCTCTCTCTTTTAATTTTCTTTTGAATTTTTGGATTGGGAAGGAAGGAATTCTGTTTCATTCCTGATTTGAGATTCATCTTGTTCTTTTACTGCATAATTCAATTTTCAATTGCTGTTTTAAATCTTCTTCTTCTGCAATCTGTTCTTTTACTTTTCTGAAATTATTCTCTTGTTGGATCAAGGAAGGACTTGAGATCTAGACTTGTTTTCTAGTCTCTTCCACTCCTGAGATCTTCAACATCCTTTTAATTGCTGCAAATTAAGCATCGCTCACTTTCTGTTCTTAAATTTTCAAAGCATTTTTACTCTTCTGTTTGAGATCTACCTTAATTCAATTCATCTTCTACTTGTCTGTTTATTGCAATTCACTTGTTCTTGTTTAAATTCTGCAATCCCAATTCCCAATCCCCTTTACATTTAATGCAATTTACATTTCTTGCAATTTAAGTTTCAGCTATTTTACTTTCTTGTTCTTTAAGTTACTTGCAATTTTACTGTCTGCATCTTTTAAATTCCTTGCAATTTACTTTCTGTTGTGCACATTTCACACAATTCACTAAATGTTAGCTTGACTAAACTAATCACCCACTAAAGTTGCTTGATCCATCAATCCCTGTGGGATCGACCTCACTCTAAGTGAGTTTTACTACTTGATACGACCCGGTACACTTGCCGGTGAGTTCTAGGTGTTTTGGAAATTCGTTTTTCCATAAAAACATCATCACCCAATTCCTTGATTTAATTGCTCATGGGAAGAGATGAAGTATGGTCACTAATTATACCACATGTATTTCTAAATCAAAGTGTTGGGAGGATTATATGTCACTATATCCGCCCAAATCCCAATTTGGTCCAACATGAGAAAGCATTTCTAGCATGATCTCTTCATCCCTTTTCCAAGGCTCAGAGGAGATCCAATTATGGAGAGTTTCTTTCCCAAGATAACAATCCAATTAGATGAAGATTGAAAGCTTTCTATTAAGATCAAGAGAAAAGAAAGAAGAAGAAGAATGAAAACTATAATTGATCCATCAAATTACAACAGAGCTCCCTAACCCAATGAAAAGGGGTTCAGTTGTTCATAGCTCTAGAAATCAAAATTGGTAGAAAAGAAGAATCCATGCTAAAAGTACAGACAAGTAAATATATAGATGTAGTTCTCCAAAGTGCCAAGCTTCTCTATAGTTCAAAACTACTCCTATATATACTACTACTCTTGATCTTCTAGTGAGTTTTTCAAGTCTTGGATGTGGGCTCTGGATCTTGAGTTGAAGCAGTTCTAATCTTTAGTGGGCCCAACTTGTAGAGAAGTATGACTTAGGCATGGGCGTTAGTGAGATTAACGTTAAGTAACATTGTGGGTTCGAGAACGTTAGTGGCAATCACTTTTTTCACTAATGTTCCACCCTCAAATACCCCACGTTAACTCCAACGTTAGTGGCACTAACGTGACCACTAACGTTGCCTTCTACATCTTTGCTAACGTTATTGGGACACACTTTTCCCAATAACGTTGGCTTATGTCCCTTTCGCAAGCGTTATTGGGACTCATATTTCCCAATAACGTTGCTATGTGCCTTTTGTCCCTACATTAGAGTTCACATTAGTGTAACTAACGTGGCTCTTAACGTGGGTATGCTTCACCTTCGAGAGCGTTAGTGACACTTACCTCTGTCGCTAACGCTCCAAGTGCCTCTATTCTTCACGTTAGAGCTCACGTTAACTAAGTTAACATGGCTCTTAACGTGGTAGTAATGCCATCTTCCAACGTTAGTGACAAAAGTGAGTGTCACTAACGTTGGCTCATCAATCCTTAACTCTACGTTAACTCTCACGTTAGTGGTCTTAACGTGACCACTAACATAGGCAATGCTAGTTGATTCAATGTTAGTGACAAAGGTGAGTGTCACTAACGTTGGCGTTGTTCTTCTCTTCTACGTTAGAGTTCACATTAACTTTGTTAACGTGACTCTTAACGTAGCTCATTGCCAAATCTTGGAACGTTAGTGGTGTTCATGTTTACCACTAACGTTGGAGTAGAACGTTAGTGGTGTTCACGTTTCCCACTAACGTTGGAGTTCTCTTTTGTCTCCATGTTAACTACCACGTTAACTTAGTTAACGTGGCAAGTAATGTGAGCTATTGATGGCTTCGCAGGCGTTATTGGTGATCACTTTTCTCATTAACGTTGCAAGCTATTTGCCATTCCACGTTAGTGTTCACGTTAACTAGATTAACGTGAGTACTAACATGGTTCTTCCTTGCTTCCCTTGCCTTGGAATCAAGCAAATAAAGTACATCAAAGCTCTAGCCAAAGTCATGAGATTATGCATCATAAATTTATCATGCAATTCTAGCAAAATTCTCATGAAATCATATGTGAAACTATCCTAAAATAGTAAAGAAAAGGTCAGTAAAACTGGCCTAGATGCCCTGGCATCACAACACCAAACTTAAAGCTTGCTTGTCCCTAAGCAAGTACTGAAACATAAATCAAGCAAATAAAGTACATCAAAGCTCTAGCCAAAGTCATGAGATTATGCATCATAAATTTATCATGCAATTCTAGCAAAATCCTCATGAAATCATATGAAATTCACAATAGTTGCTTGAATCAAGGTGTAAGTGTATTTTCATCCAAAACTTGCCTTATTCACTAAGAAAATGCATGAAACTACCCTAAAACAGTAAAGAAAAGGTTAGTAAAACTGGCCTAGATGCCCTGGCATCACAACACCAAACTTAAAGCTTGCTTGTCCCTAAGCAAGTACTGAAACATAGGATGAATGAAATGAAAGAACAAGAAGATAATATAGAAGTAAATTCTTGTTTTATGGGGTTTCATGCATAGCAACTTAGGTTCTTTCCCTTTTTTTTAGGTTTCAAGCCTTTATCAATTCCTTGGTCACGTTCTTAATTGCATCCTTTGAGACTCCTTTATTTTTGATCCTTCCTTTTTTTTTCAAAGTTTATTACCTTCTTCTTTTGGCTAAGTGCTCTGTAAGAGGCGACTCTTTATGATAAGCTTTCAGCTAACACTCCCAAACCAGTTGGTTCAAGGTGCTAGGTGTTAAGACACCCCTAAGGACTTACTCCCTCAAGTCTCTTTCCTTCATACATACACACCACAGGCACATGGTTTGTTATTTTTCTTTCTTGAGACCTTGGTGTCCAGCACCTCTTTGGTTTACTTAGTGCTTTGTAGCAAAGGTTACTCTTGATAGTGGACTTTCAGCTGATAATCCCAGATTAGTTAATCCAAGTTACCAAGTGATAAGGCACCCCTAAGAGCTTATTCATCCAAGTATATCCCTTGCACATAAACACCACATACACATGCCTCAATTTTGCAACCCTTGGTGGCTAGCATTGTTTCTTATTGTGTTTCTTTCCTTTTTGCTCTTTCTCTTTTCTTATTGGGATCTTATTGTTTAGTTAGTCTCAAAGGATGTGTTTCAAATATAGGACTTAGGATAGATAGTTGCTTTCTTTCCTTGTTTGGTGAACCAACTTAGCTTACTAATCATCCTACCACAAACATTCAGAACCTACTTCCCAAAATAACTTCACTCTTGTTTTTTTCATAACATTTTCTTTTTGACTAACTTAAATGACAAGCATACAAGTCAGAAAGGTGAAGTTGAAAACCAAGGACACTAGACTAGTACACTTGGATGTGAATAAAGAGGAACAAGTAAAACATGTAGGTTCTATTCAATCATTTTTTTCCACTTAGAGTTCTGCATTTCGAGATGGTTTGATACAACCTCATGATATCTTCCTTGGTATTCTCGTCCTAGCATTTGCATCCTTGTCTGTTTCCTTGGATGTTGTGGTATGCTCATTCCGTGAGATTGATTAAATTCCTGCAACACTATTGGAAGTTGCCTGTTCCCCAAGCACTCTAGAAAAAGGGTCAGCATGCATGTGTGCTTGTGAGCTTCTAAACTTAACTTGGTGTGTGAACACCAAACTTAGTTCTTTGCTTACTTCAACAAATTGAATGCATGTAAGAACTTTGTGTGCTTTTTATTAAGAAACAACTATGAGCTAAAAAGACAATTTATGTATTAGAGGTTAAGCCTCTGTCAAGTGAGTTCTCTGATTGCTAGAGCAATGCTTCATCACTAAGGGTTGCAATGCACTCTTCAGTTGGAGTTTTTTTTTGGTGGAATATCAAACTTAGATCCCTATATTAATCCTTGAATTATTTTTGGTATATAACACCAAACTTAGCTCCTCACACTACAGAGAATCCAACTTGAAATTTTTTTTGAAAGATTTATGAAAAGAGAGTTACCTCAGGTTGGGTTGCCTCCCAACAAAGTGCTTTTTTAGTGTCGCTAGCTTGACGATTCTTTCCTTAGTTGAGGTTATACTTCTGTTTGGGGGTTTCCCCCATGCTGCCCAAGTAGTGTTTGAGTCTTTGTCCGTTCACAGTGAATCTTCTCTTTGAGTCTTCTTCCATTATTTCTATGTGTCCATAAGGTGAGACTTTTGTGACTAGAAAGGGTCCCGACCATCTTGATTTGAGTTTCCCAGGAAAGAGTTTCAGTCTAGAGTTGTAGAGAAGCACATGTTGCCCTTCTTCGAAACTTCTTGGTACCAAGTTGAGATCATGTCTCCTTTTTGCTTTTTCCTTTTAGATCTTGGTATTTTCATAGGCTTGAGATCTAAACTCTTCCAATTCTTGAAGCTGCAGGATCCTTTTTCACCAGCAGCAGTGCTATCTAGGTTTAGTGTTTTAAGGGCCCAGGAGGCCTTGTGCTCCAACTCTAATGGCAAGTGACAAGCCTTACCATACACCAGTTGATATGGGGACATCACAATTGGTGTTTTGAAGGCTGTCCTGTATGCCCAAAGAGCATCATCTAGCTTCTTCGCCCAGTCCTTTCTTGATATCACCACAGTCTTTTCCAGAATCCTTTTCAACTCTCGGTTAGATATCTCTGTTTCCCCACTTGTTTGGGGATGATAAGGTGTAGCAACCTTATGCTTCACCCCATATCGTAGGAGTAAGGCTTCCAATGGTCTATTACAGAAATGGCTCCCTCCGTCACTGATGAGGGCTCGTGGGACTCCAAACCTGGTGAAGATATTCCTTCGAAGAAAGTTTATGACTACCTTATTGTCATTGGTTGGGGTCGCCACTGCCTCCACCCACTTAGATACATAGCCTACTGCCACCAAGATAAACTTGTTTGAATATGAGGGTGGGAATGGTCCCATGAAATCAATTTCCCATACATCAAACAGTTTAAGCTCTAGAATATATTGCTGTGGCATATCATTTCTCTTGGGCAGGTTGCCAGTCCTTTGGCATTCATTGCAGCTTCTCACCAATTCTTTAGTATCTTTAAAGATAGTGGGCCAGAAGAACCCACATTGCAGCACCTTTGCGGCAGTTCTTTCTCCTCCAAAGTGACCTCCATAACTAGCACTATAGCAACTCCACGGGACTTCTCATCCTTCTTCTTCTAAGATGCACCTCCTAAGAATTCCATCTGAGCATTTCTTAAAGAGGTAGGGTTCATCCCAAATGAAATACTTGGCATCATTGATGAGTTTTCTTCTCTGATATTTGTTGATTACAGGGGGTAAGTCACCAGCTGCTTTAAAATTGGCAATATCCGCAAACCAGGGTGCTTTGTGAATCATCATTAGCTGTTCATCTGGGAAGAATTCATTTACACTTGTACCATGGGGATCATCCTTCTCACAAGGGATTCTGGATAGATGGTCTGCCACTTTGTTCTCCACACCCTTTTTGTCTCTAATCTCGATGTTGAATTCCTGCAATAATAAGATCCATCTGATTAGTCTTGGTTTTGACTCCTGTTTGGCAAATAGATCTTTGAGTGCTGTGTGATCAGTGAAAATAATAACTTTAGAGCCAATAAGATATGATCTAAATTTTGTCAAATGCAAAAACTATTGCCAGCAACTCCTTTTCGGTAGTGGTATAATTTCGTTGAGCATTATTAAGGATCTTGCTGGTATAATATATGACATGCACCAAATTTTATTTTCTCTGTCCTAACACTGCCCCAACTGCAAAATCAGATACATCACACATCAGTTCGAATGGTAAATTCCAATCAGGTGGGGTGATGATAGGAGCTGAGGATAGCCTCTTTTTCAAGTTTTCAAATGCTAGCATGCATTTCTCATAAAAAATGAATGGTGCATCAGACATCAAGAGATTGCTTAAGGGCTTGGCTATCTTTGAAAAATCTTTAATAAACCTTCTGTAGAAACTAGCATGTCCCAAAAAGCTCCTAATTGCCTTGACATCACTTGGTAGAGGTAACTTTTCAATTAGCTCCACCTTAGCTCTGTCCACCTCAATGCCTTGATTAGAAACTTTATGGCCAAAAACTATTCCATCTGTCACCATGAAGTGACATTTTTCCCAATTCAAGACTAAATTGGTTTCTTGACATCTTTTCAATACCAAGGCCAGATGGTTTAGGCAATTAGGGAAGGAGTCTCTGAAAACTGAGAAGTCATCCATGAAAACTTCAATGAACTTCTCTATCATATCTGAAAAGATGGAAAGCATGCATCGTTGAAAAGTTGCGGGTGCATTACATAGCCCAAATGGCATGCGCCTGTGGGCAAACACTCCATATGGGCAGGTGAATGATGTTTTCTCTTAGTCTCTTGGATCAACCACAATTTGGTTATATCTTGAATAACCATTTAGAAAACAATAATATGCATGTCCTGCAAGCCTTTCCAGCATCTGATCCATGAAAGGAAGTGGGAAATAATCTTTTCTCGTGGCTTCATTGAGCTTCCTATAGTCAATACACATTCTCCAGCACGTGATGGTTCTTGTAGGAATTAGCTCATTCCTTTTGTTGGGCACCACAGTGATTCCTCCTTTCTTGGGAACCACTTGAACTGGACTGACCCATGGGCTATCTGAAATTGGATAGATTACTCCTCGCCACAACTTCATAACCTCTTTCTGCACTACTTCCTTCATTGTTGGATTTAACCTTCTTTGGGGCTGAATGGAAGGTTTGGCACCCTCTTCCAAGAGTATCTTATGCATGCATATGGCTGAACTGATTCCTTTCAAGTCAGCAAGTGTCCATCCAATGGCATCTTTGTGTTTTTGCAAGACTTGAAGTAACTTTTTCTCTTGTTCTTGACTGAGGGCTGAATTTATGATCACTGGATAACTTTTATTTTCTCCCAAGTATGCATACTTGAGAGTGGGTAGTAGTGCTTTAAGCTCAAGTTTGGGCACTTCTTGTCTTTCCTCCTTTTCTTCTAGCTTGCCTTGGACATGCATTTCAGCGGCTGTAGCCTCTTCGCTTGCTGCTAATTCTTATTCTGTTGATGCCTCAAGTTCTTTTTCAAGAGTTTCTTGCACCAAAGCCTCCACTGAGTCCAACCTCATGCATTCTCCCAATGAGTTATATGGGTAACTCATGGCCTTAAATACATTGAATGTCATTTTTTTCTCGTGTAATCTAAGGACAAGTTCACCCTTTTGGACATCAATAATGGCTCCGGCAGTGGCCAAGAATGGCCTTCCCAGAATGATGGAAGTCTTAGCTCCTTCCTCCATGTCTAATACTACGAAACCTGCTGGAAAGATGAAGTCTCCCACCTTCACCAACAAGTCTTCTACTATCCCATGGGAAAACTTGAATGATCTGTCTGTTAGTTGCAGGGCCATTCTTGTTGGTTTTGCCTCTTCAATCTTCATTTTTTTCATCATTGCTAAGGACATTAGATTTATGTTGGCTCCTAGATCACATAGAGCCTTTTCCACTGTGATTTCCCCGATGATACAAGGGATTTGGAAACTCCCAGGATCCTTCAATTTCTGGGGCAATTTGTGTTGGATGATGGCACTACATTCTTCGGTGAGTACTACGGTTTCATTGTTCTTCAAGCTTCTCTTCTTGGTCATCAATTCCTTCAAGAACTTGGCGTAGAATGGCATTTGCTTTATAGCTTCAGCAAAGGGTATGTTTATTTGTAGTTTCTTGAAGATTTCCAAGAATCTTGAGAATTGGTTATCCTCTCCCCTCTTCTTTAATTACAGCTGCTGGGGGTATGGAGCTTTTGAGAGGCATGGTTTGAGTGCTTTTCCTTCTTGATGTGACTTAGGGGTGGAGGTTCGAGCTTCCTCATATCCCTTGTTTTCTTCATCCAATTTCTTTTCTGGTGGTTTCTTGTGGGTCTCCTTCAATTCTTTCCCACTTCTGAGGGTGATGGCTTGACATTCCTCTCTTGGCACTGAGTTAATATTGCTACAATTGTTGTGTCCAGGGGCTTACTTGAATAAAAATTCAATCTGTGGTTTCCAGTTTCTTGATGGCAGCATCTTGATTCTGCATGTTGGATTGCACTTCTTCCCGAAAAGCTTTACTATCTTGAAGTTCCTTGCATAGATCTTCAAGTAAAGCCTCAATCTTTGAGAGTCTATCATCTGTTAGAGATGGTGGGTTGAGATTAGGTGGTTGAGAAGGTTGGTTAGGTGGTTGAGAAGGTTGGTTAGGTGGGTGTTGATAGGATCTTTGTGAGGTGTGTTGGTGAGTTGCATTGTTGATGGAATTGAGGTTGTGGCATCTCTGATCTTGACCTTGGTCTTGTTGATTTCCCCACCCAAAGTTCGGGTGATTTCTCCATCCAGAGTTGTAAGTTTTGGAATATGGATCATGGATTTGTCTAGGTGAGTTTCCAACATAGTTGGCTTGCTCCCAGTCACCTTCTTCTCCTACATTCACTCCTTCTTGAGCTGGTGATGAAGTGATGGCTGCTGCAACTTGGTTTTCCTCCACCTTCTTAGTAAGATCTGCTAGCTGCTTGGCGATCATCTTATTTTGAACTAGCAATGCATCCATGTGGTTCAGCTCCATTACTCCTCTAGTGTTACTTCTTTCGGAGGCATAGAAGTAGTCATTCTCAGCAACTGTTTCAATGACATCTATGGCTTCTTCAATGGTTTTCTTCTTGTTTAGAGAGCCTCCTGATGAATGATCTATGGCCTTTTTTGACTCATAGGAAAGACCTTCATAGAAAATGTGAAGTTGAACCCATTCATTGAACATTTTTGGTGGGCATCTTCTTGTTAAGTCCTTGAATCTCTCCCATGCTTCATAGAGAGTCTCACCATCTTGCTTCCTGAAGGTTTGCACCTCAGCTCTCAGCCTGTTGATTCTTTGAGGAGGGTAGAATCTTGCCAAAAATTTGCTCACCACATCTTCCGAATTTGTTAAGCTCTCCTTTGGGAAGGATTCAAGCCATTTGGATGCCTTGTCCCTGAGTGAAAAAGCGAACAAGAGCAGCCTATAGACATCCGGGTGGACTCTATTAGACTTCACAGTGTCACAAATTCTCAGGAAGGTGGTTAGGTGTTGATTGAGGTCTTCTTGAGCACTTCCTCCAAATGAATAATTGTTCTGAACAAGGGTGATGAGCTGGGGCTTTAGTTCAAAGTTGTTGGCATGTATGGTGGGCTTCTGAATGCTACTTCCATAGTTTCCTGGGTTAGGATTAATGTAGGAGCCTAGAACTCTCCTTTCTTGCCCAGCACGGTTTGTAGGGCCTTCATTAGCATGGTTGTGAGATTCTTCTTCATGATTGTTTTCCAAATTCTCTTCCATGTTGGGCTCAAAGTACTCTTCCTCTTCCTCAGCACCAACAATTCTTTTCCCTCTTGCTTCCCTCCTTAGTCTCCAGAGGGTCCTTTCTGGTTCTGAATCGAAGGAAGTTGAAGCTCCCTCTCTTCTCCCTGTCATACAACTAACAAAACTCACAGCAAGAGATAAAATGAGGAGATTATTCTTGTTAGATTAATTGTTAGTCTGAGTGATGCAAATTATCAAGCAGTTAGTGGGTTAATGAGCAGAATTGTAATTAACAAAAAGAAAAAGAAAGAGAAACTAAGAGAGTGAAAGGAATGGGGAAGAAACTAAACAAACTGAAGGTAATCGACCAAATTAAATAAAAAATAAAAAAAATGCTCAATCTAGTGATCTTCCAACTTAATCATTGTTGATTCAAAATCAATCCCCGACAACGGCGCCATAAACTTGATGCATGAAAACTTGTCTCTCAACAAATTTCCTTCGGCAAGTATACCGAATTGTTGTCAAGTAAAAACTCACAATAGAGTGAGGTTGAATCCCACAAGGATTGATTGGTCAAGCAACTTTAATTGGGATCAAATTCATTCTCATCTCTTCCTCAATCAATGCATTCATTGATCTCATTGGCAATCTTAAGTGATTGAATTCCAATTCCTTGGCAATCCAATCTCTTTAAGCTTGAACAATTGCCCAATTCCTTGATTTAATTGCTCATGGGAAGAGATGAAGTATGGTCACTGATTATACCACATGTATTTCCAAATCAAAGTGTTTGGAGGATTACATGTCACTATATCTGCCCAAACCCCAATTTGGTCCAACATGAGAAAGCATTTCTAGCATATCTCCTCATCCCTTTTCCAAGGCTCAGAGGAGATCCAATTATGGAGAGTTTCTTTCCCAAGATAACAATCCAATTAGATGATTGGTCAAGCAACTTTAATTGGAAGATTATGCTAGTTGAACTAAGCAGGATGTAGTTGAGAATTGCAGAAAAATTAAATGGCAGGAAAGTAAATAACAGAAAATAAAGTGCAGAATCTTAAATGGGATTTGGGGCAATGAGCATGAAAATAAATGACAGAAAGTAAAGAGAATGGGTAAGATCAGAAATAGGGAAGTCATTGGGTTCAGGAGATGTTGCATTCTCCGGATCAAATTCATTCTCATCTCTTCCTCAATCAATGCATTCATTGATCTTATTGGCAATCTTAAGTGATTGAATTCCAATTCCTTGGCAATCCAATCTCTTTAAGCTTGAACAATTGCCCAATTCCTTGATTTAATTACTCATGGGAAGAGATGAAGTATGGTCACTGATTATACCACATGTATTTCCAAATCAAAGTGTTTGGAGGATTACATGTCACTATATCTGCCCAAACCCTAATTTGGTCCAACATGAGAAAGCATTTCTAGCATATCTCCTCATCCCTTTTCCAAGGCTCAGAGGAGATCCAATTATGGAGAGTTTCTTTCCCAAGATAACAATCCAATTAGATGAAGATCGAAAGCTTTCTAGTAAGATCAAGAGAAAAGAAAGAAGAAGAAGAATGAAAACTATAATTGATCCATCAAATTACAATAGAGCTCCCTAACCCAATGAAAAGGGGTTTAGTTGTTCATAGCTCTAGCAATCAAAATTGGCAGAAAAGAAGAATCCATGCTAAAAGTGCAGAAAAGTAAATATATAGAGGTAGTTCTCCAAAGTGCCAAGCTTCTCTATAGTTCAAAACTACTCCTATATATACTACTCCTCTTGATCTTCTAGTGAGTTCTTCAAGTCTTGGATGTGGGCTCTGGATCTTGAGTTGAAGCAGTTCTAATCTTTAGTGGGCCCAACTTGCAGAGAAGTATGACTTAGGCATGGGCGTTAGTGAGATTAACGTTAAGTGACATTGTGGGTTCGAGAACGTTAGTGGCAATCACTTTTTCCACTAACGTTCCACCCTCAAATACCCCACGTTAACTCCAACGTTAGTGGCACTAACATTGCCTTCTACATCTTTGCTAATGTTATTGGGACTCACTTTTCTCAATAACGTTGGCTTATGCCCCTTTCGCAAGCGTTATTGGGACTCACCTTTCCCAATAACGTTGCTATATGCCTTTTGTCCCTACGTTAGAGTTCACATTAGTGTAACTAACATGGCTCTTAACGTGGGTATGCTTCACCTTCGAGAGCGTTAGTGACACTTACCTCTGTTACTAACGCTCCAAGTGCCTCTATTCTTCACGTTAGAGCTCACGTTAACTAAGTTAACATGGCTCTTAACGTGGTAGTAATGCCATCTTCCAACATTAGTGACAAAAGTAAGTGTCACTAACATTGGCTCATCAATCCTTAACTCCACGTTAACTCTCACGTTAGTGGTCTTAACGTGACCACTAACGTAGGCAATGCTAGTTGATCCAACGTTAGTGACAAAGGTGAGTGTCACTAACGTTGGCATTGTTCTTCTCTTCTATGTTAGAGTTCACGTTAACTTAGTTAACGTGACTCTTAACGTAGATCATTGCCAAATCTTGGAACGTTAGTGGTGTTCACGTTTACCACTAACGTTGGAGTAGAACGTTAGTGGTGTTCACGTTTCCCACTAACGTTGGAGTTCTCTTTTGTCTCCATGTTAACTACCACGTTAACTTAGTTAACGTGGCAAGTAACGTGAGCTATTGATGGCTTCGCAGGCGTTATTGGTGATCACTTTTCTCATTAACGTTGCAAGCTATTTGCCGTTCCACGTTAGTGTTCACGTTAACTAGATTAACGTGAGTACTAACGTGGTTCTTCCTTGCTTCCCTTGCCCTGAAATCAAGCAAATAAAGTACATCAAAGCTCTAGCCAAAGTCATGAGATTATGCATCATCAATTTATCATGCAATTCTAGCAAAATCCTCATGAAATCATATGAAATTCACAATAGTTGCTTGAATCAAGGTGTAAGTGTATTTTCATCCAAAAATTGCCTTATTCACTAAGAAAATGCATGAAACTACCCTAAAACAGTAAAGAAAAGGTCAATGAAACTGGCCTAGATGCCCTGGCATCAATAGGCTAGAAACAATTGGCAATATTCTTGAGATCCGGAAAGTCTAAACCTTGTCTGTGGTATTCCAAGTAGGATTTGGGACGGGATGACTGTGACGAGCTTCAAACTCACGACTGTTGGGCGCCGTGACAGAGTGCAAAAGGATAGAGAGATCCTATTCCGATACAAGTGGGAACCGACAGATGATTAGTCATTCGGTAGCTGTGCCTGGTATTTTTTATCCGAGACAAAAAATCCGACAGTTGATTAGCCGTACAGAAACTGTAGCCGGACCATTTTCACTGAGAGGATCATACAGCTTGCCATCGAAGGGAGGATGCATGATTGGATGAAGACAATAGGAAACTAGAGGTTCCGAAGCAACAAAGCATCTCCAACAGCTTATCTGAAATTCCCACTAATGAATTACATAAGTATCTCTATGTTATTTTCCGTTTTATTTACCTTTTAATTATCAATACCTTATAACCATTTGAATCTGCTTGACTGAGATTTACAAGATGACCATAGCTTGCTTCAAGCCAACAATCTCTGTGGGATCGACCCTTACTCGCATAAGGTTTTATTACTTGGACGACCCAGTGCACTTGTTGGTTAGTTGTGCGGAGTTGCAAAAGTGTGATTGCAATTTCGTGCACCTTGTTTTTGGCGCCATTGCCGGGGATTGTTTGAGTTTGGACAACTGACGGTTTATCTTGTTGCTTAGATTGGGTTATTTTATTTTATGTTTAAGCTTTTTATTTTTATTTTAAAAAGAAATTTAATAAAATCATAAAATCCAAAAAAATTTTTATTTCTTGTTTGAGTCTAGTGTCAAATTTTAAGTTTGGTGTCAATTGCATGTTTTTAATTTTCTTAAGTTTTCAAAAATATATGCATTGTGTTCTTCTGTGATCTTCAAGTTGTTCTTGATGATTTCCTTTGTTCAATCTCATGATTTTCTTGTTTTGTGTTTTATGTTGTTTTTCATATGCATTTTTGACTTCCTAGTGTCTAAACATTCAAAATTTCTAAGTTTGGTGTCTTGTATGTCTTTCTCTTCTTAAAAATGTTCAAAAATATGTTCTTGATGTTTATCATGATCTTCAAAGTGTTCTTGATATTCATCTTGACATTCAAAGTGTTCCTTCATGCATTATTAGTTTTGATCTTATGTTTTTCTGTTGTGATTCATTTTGTTGTTTTTTCTCTCTTCTTATAAAAGGATTTAAAAAAAATAAAAAATATATATCTTTTCAATTAAATAATACAGAGAGATGAATGATCAGAACATAAAGCAGAGGATCGCAAGAAAAAGAGCTCACTGGCATTAAAAACGCCAATAAAGAGGCACTTTGGGCGTTAAACGTCAGAATGACTATCATTTTGGGCATTTAACGCCAGTAAGGGTATCATTATGGGCATTAAACGCCAGAATGGGCAGCGTTCTGGGCGTTTAACGCCAGAAATGGTAGCATTCTGAGCATTCAGAAAAACACCCAGTAAAGAAGGATTCCTGGCGTTTAACGCCAGCCAGGGTATCTAGCTGGGTGTTAAATGCTCAAAGAGGCAGCCACATGGGCGTTAAACGCCAGAATGGATAGCATTCTGGGCGTTTAACGCCAGAATGACACTAGGGAGGTAATTTCTTTTCCAATTCAAATTCTTTCAAATTTTCATGTCTTAATTCATAAATCTTATCTTTTTCATATCACATTTTCAAAAATCCTTGCTAACAATTAATATTTTGATTCAAAAAATTGCAAGTTTGTTACTTTTTTTTTAAGAAAGAATCAATCTTTAAAATTCTAGAATCATATCTTTTAGTTTCTTGTTAGTCAAGTCATCAATTAAAAAAAATCAAATCTTTTTTTATTTCTTTTTCAGTCATATCTTTTCAGATCATATCTTTTTCAATCAAATCTTTTTCAATCATATCTTTTTAAAATTTTGATTTCAAAATCTTTTTCTAACTTCTTATCTTTTTAAAAATTATTTTCAAATCTTTTTCAACTAATTACTATTTCTTATCTTTTTCAAAACCACCTAACCACCAATTTTCGAAAATCACTAACCACTTTTTCAAAAATCTTTTTTATTAACTAATTGTTTTAGTTTTAATTTTCGAATACTCTCTCTCTCTCTCAGCTCTTTCTATTTATTTGCTAACACTTCTCTTCTACTTATAATTCGAACCCTCTCTCTCCCTATGTGTTCAAATTCTTCTTATTCTCTCTCTACCTCATTCCTCTATTCTTCTTTTCTTCTGAAACCTCAAGGAATCTCTATACTGTGACATAGAGGATTCCACTACTCCCTTTGTTCTCTTCTTTTTCATATGAGCAAAAACAGGGATAAAAACATTCTTGAAATTGATACTCTGAATGCCATATTGCCTCAGAACAAAATATTGACTCAGCAAGTCAATATGATTTCTCAGAATCTGACTGGATTGCAAGCTGCATCCGGCAGTACTAAAGAAGCCTCCTCTGAAGGAGAAGCTTATGACGCTGAGAATCCTACAATGAAAGAGGTGAATTACATGGGAGAATCATATGGAAAAACCTATAATCCTTCATGGAGGAATCATCCAAATTTCTCATGGAAGGATCAACAGAAGCCTCAACAAGGCTTCAACAACAATAATAGTGGGAGAAATTAGTTTGACAATAGCAAACCTTTTCCATCATCTTCTCAGCAACAGACAGAGAATTCTGAGCAGGGCCTCTCTGGCTTAGCAAACATAGTCTCTGATCTATCTAAAACCACTCTTAGTTTCATGAATGAAACAAGGTCCTCCATCAGAAATTTGGAGGCACAAGTGGGTCAGCTAAGTAAAAGAGTTACTGAAACTCCTCCTAGTACTCTCCCAAGCAAAATAGAAGAGAATCCCAAAAGAGAGTGTAAGGCCATAACTATAACCAAAATGGCCAAACCAGAAGAAAGTGAAAAGGCAGTGATTCCCAATGAGGAAGAGCTCAAGGGATGTCCACTGACCAATAAGGAGTTCCCTATTGAGGAACCAAAGGAATCTGAGGCTCATACAGAGACGATAGAGATTCCACTGAACTTACTATTGTCATTCATGAGCTTTGATGAGTATCCTTCATCTGAAGAGGATGAAGATATTGTTAAAGAGCAAGTTGCTCAGTATCTAGGAGCAATCATGAATCTGAATGCCAGGTTATTTGGTAATGAGACTTGGGAGGATGAACCTCCATTGATCATCAATGAACTTAATACCTGGATTCAGCAGACATTACCTCAAAAGAAACTGGATCCCGGAAAGTTCTTAATACCTTGCACCATAGGCACCATGACCTTTGAAAAGGTTCTGTGTGACCTGGGTTCAGGTATCAACCTCATGCCACTCTCTGTAATGGAGAAACTAAAGATCTTTGAGGTATAAGATGCAAGAATTTCACTAGAGATGGCAGACAAATCAATGAAACAGGCTTATGGACTTGTAGAGGATGTCTTAGTGAAGGTTGAAGGCCTTTACATCCCTGCTGACTTCATAATCCTAGACACTGGGAAGGATGAGGATGAATCCATCATCCTTGGAAGACCCTTCCTAGCCACAGCAAGGGCTGTGATTGATGTGGACAGAGGAGAGTTAGTCCTTCAATTGAATGAGGACTACCTGGTGTTTAAGACTCAAGGATCTTCTTCTATAAACATGGAAAAGAAGCATGAAAAGCTTCTCTCAATATAGAGTCAGACAGAGCCCCCACATTCAGACTCTAAGTTTGGTATTTTGAGGCCACAACCATGCTCTGAGCATCTGTGAAGCTCTGTAAGAGCTTCCTGTCAAGCTATTGACATTAAAGAAGTGCTTATTGGGAGGAAACCTAATTTTATTTATCTATATTAATTACTTTTCCATTGTTAGTATATGTTTTCTTTAGGTTGATGATCATGTGAAGTCACAAAAATAGCTGCAGAATTAAAGCGGAATAAAAAATAGCACACCCTGGAGGACGGGCTTACTGAGAGGATCATATAGCTTTCCATGGAATGGAGGACGCATGATTGGATGAAGACAATAGGAAAGCAGAGGTTCAGAAGCAACAAAGCATCTCCAAACGCTTATCTGAAATTCCCACCAATGAATTACATAAGTATCTCTATGTTATTTTCCATTTTATTTACCTTTTAATTATCAATACCTCATAACCATTTGAATCTGCCTGACTGAGATTTACAAGATGACCATAGCTTGCTTCAAGCCGACAATCTTTGTGGGATCGACCCTTACTCGCGTAAGGTTTTATTACTTGGACGACCCAGTGCACATGCTGGTTAGTTGTGCAGAGTTGCAAAAGTGTGATTGCAATTTCGTGCACCAAAATCCCTGAGATACCTCAAGGGATGCATTTTTCTCCACACAACTATTGGGAACAACTCAACACCACTTTAGGAGATTTGAGTTTCAATATGGAGCAACTAAGGATGGAGCACCAAGAGCACTCTATTATCCTCCATGAAATTAGAAAGGACCAAAGTGCAATGAGAGAGGAGCAACAAAGGCAAGGAAGAGATATTGAGGAGCTCAAGCACTCCATAGGATCTTCAAGAGTAAGAACTAGCCGCTGTCTCTAAGATGGACCCGTTCTTTAATTTCCTTGTTATTTGTTTTTCGGTTTTTCATTTTTTATGCTTTATGTTTTGACTATGTTTGTGTCTTTATTACATGATCATCAGCGTTTAGTGTCTATGTCTTAAAGCTATGAATGTTCCATGAATCTTTCACCTTAAATGAAAAATGTTTCTATTTGCAAAAGAACAAGAAGTACATGAATTTTAAATTCTATCTTGAAAATAGTTTAATTATTTTGATGTGGTGGCAATACTTTTTGTTTTCTGAATGAATGCTTGAACAATGCATATTTTTTATAGTGAAGTTTATGAATGTTAAAATTGTTGGCTCTTGAAAGGATAATAAAAAAAGAGAATGTTATTGATAATCTGAAAAATCATAGAAATGATTCTTGAAGCAAGAAAAAGCAGTGAAAAACACAAAGCTTGCGAAAAAAAAATGGAGAAAAAAATAAAGAAAAAGAAAGAAAAAGAAAAAGCAAGCAGAAAAAGCCAATAACCCTTTAAACTAAAAGGCAATGGTAAAAAGGATCCAAGGCTTTGAGCATTAATGGATAGAAAAAAGGATACAATGCTTTGAGCATTAATGGATAAGAGGGCCCAAAGGAATAAAACTCTAGCCTAAGCGGCTAAATTAAGCTGTCCTTAACCATATGCTTGTGGCATGAAGGTGTCAAGTGAAAAGCTTGAGACTAAGCGGTTAAAGTCTTGATCCAAAGCAAAAAGAGTGTGCTTAAGAACTCTGGGCACCTCTAACTGGGGACTCTAGTAAAGCTGAGTCACAATCTGAAAAGGTTCACCCAGTTATGTATCTGCGGCATTTATGTATTCGGTGGTAATACTGGTAAACAAGATGCTTAGGGTCACGGCCAAGACTCATAAGTAGCTGATGAGCGGATAATTTATACGCTTTTTGGCATTGTTTTTAGTATATTTTAGTTAGTTTTTATTATATTTTTATTAGTTTTTATTTAAAATTCACTTTTCTAGACTTTACTATGAGTTTGTGTGTTTTTCTGTGATTTCAGGTATTTTCTGGCTGAAATTGAGGGACCTGAGCAAAAATCTGATCCAGAGGCTGAAAAAGGACTGCAGATGCTGTTGGATTCTGACCTCTCTGCACTCAAAGTGGATTTTCTGGAGCTACAGAAGCCCAATTGGCGCGCTCTCAATTGCGTTGGAAAGTAGACATCCTGGGCTTTCTAACAATATACAATAGTTCATACTTTGCCTAAGATTTGATGGATCAAATAGGCGTTCCAAGTCAGCTCAAGAATTATGGCGTAAAACGCCAGAACTGGCACAGAAGTGGGAATTAAACGCCCAAACTGGCACAAAAGCTGGTGTTTAACTCCAAGAAAAGTCTCTACACATAGAACCTTCAATGGTTAGCCCAAGCACACACCAAGTGGGCCCGGAAGTGGATTTTTATGTCATTTACTCATTTCTGTAAACCCTAAGCTACTAGTTCTCTATAAATAGGACCTTTTGCTATTGTATTTTCATCTTGGTTCTTCTGGTTCCCTCTCTGGGCAGAAGCCAATGATCACCATTATCACTTATCTATTTTCAACGGTGGAGTTTCTACACACAATAGATTAAGGTGTGAAGCTCTGCTGTACCTCGAGTATTAATGCAATTACTACTATTTTTCATTCAATTCAGCTTATTCTTGTTCTAAGATATTCATTCACACCCAAGAACATGATGAATGTGATGATTATGTGATGCTTATCATCATTCTCACTTATGAACGCGTGCCTGACAATCACCTCCGTTCTACATGCAAACAAGGCTTGAATGTATATCTCTTGGATTCCTTAATCAGAATCTTCGTGGTATAAGCTAGAATCCATTGGCAGCCATTCTTGAGAATCCAGAAGGTCTAAACCTTGTTTGTGGTATTCTGAGTAGGATTCAGGGATTGAATGACTGTGACGAGCTTCAAACTCGCAATTGTGGGGCGTTAGTGACAGACGCAAAAGAATCACTGGATTCTATTCCGACATGATCGAGAACCGACAGATGAATAGCCATGCTGTGACAGAGCGCGTTGAACATTTTCACTGAGAGGACGGGACTATAGCCATTGACAACGGTGATGCCCAACATACAGCTTGCCATGGAAAAGAGTAAGAAGGATTGGATGAAGACAGTAGGAAAGCAGAGAGACGGAAGGGACAAAGCATCTTCATACGCTTATCTGAAATTCTCACCAATGAATTACATAAGTATTTCTATCTTTATTTTATGTTTTATTCATCTTTTAATTATTAATCATCCATAACCATTTGAATCCGCCTGACTGAGATTTACAAGATTACCATAGCTTGCTTCATACCAACAATCTCCATGGGATCAACCCTTACTCGGGTAAGGTTTATTACTTGGACGACCCAGTGCACTTGCTGGTTGGTTGTGCGAAGTTGTGATAAAGAGTTGAGATTGCAATTGAGCGTACCATGTTGATGGCGCCATTGATGATCACAATTTCGTGCACCAGTAGCTGTGTTTAAGAATTAACATACTAAACTAGGAGAATCAATAAAAGTATCTGAATTCTGAGTTCCTATGGATGCCAATCATTCTGAACTTCAAAGGATAAAGTGAGATGCCAAATCTGTTCAGGAGCAAAAAGCTACTAGCCCCGCTCATCTAATTAGAACTAAGCTTCATTGATATTTCGAATTTTATTGTATATTCTCTTCTTTTTATCCTATTTTGTTTTTGGTTGGTTGGGGACAAGCAACAATTTAAGTTTGGTGTTGTGATGAGCGGATAATTCATACGCTTTTTGACATTGTTTTTATATAGTTTTTAGTATGTTTTAGTTACTTTTTATCATATTTTTATTAGTTTTTATGCAAAAATCACATTACTGGACTTTACTATGAGTTTGTGTGTTTTTCTATAATTTCAGGTATTTTCTGGCTAAAATTGAGGGACCTGAGCAAAAGTCTGATTCAAAGGCTGAGAAAGGACTATAGATGCTGTTGGATTCTGACCCTCCTGCACTCGAAGTAGATTTTCTGGAGCTACAAAAGCCTACTTGGTATGCTCTCAATTGCGTTGGAAAGTAGACATCTTGGGATTTCCAGCAATGTATAATAGTCCATACTTTGCCCGATATTTGATGGCCCAAACTGGCGTCCAAACACCCACCAGAGACCATTTTCTAGCGTAAAACGCCAGAACTAGCACCAGAACTGGAGTTAAACGCCCAAACTGGCATCCAAGCTGGTGTTTAACTCCAGAAAAAGCCTATTCACGTGTAAAGCTCAATTCTCAACCCAAGCACACACCAAGTGGGCCCTAGAAGTGGATTTCTGCACTATCTGCACTTAGTTACTTATTTTCTGTAATCCCTAGTAACTAGTTTAGTATAAATAGAACTTTCTACTATTGTATTTTCATCTTTGGATTATCTTTTTATCTTTAGATCACTTTGAGGGAGGCTGGCCATTCGACCATGCCTAGACCTTTCTCTCTTATGTATTTTCCAACGATGGAGTTTCTATACCTCATAGATTAAGGTGCGGAGCTCTGCTGTTCTTCATGAGTTAATGCAAGTACTATTATTTTTCTTTCAATTCACGCTTACTTCTTCTCCAAGACATACTCTTATACTCAATTCAGTTAAGTCAGAATGAAGGAGTGACCCGTGACAATCACCCACTATCTTCGTTACTCGCTTAGTCAAGATTCGCATGACTAACAACCACAAGCAGTTGATGATTTGGATTTTTGATGGTTTAGAATTTCACAATTTAAATCTCATTGCAAGTATAGTTTCTAAACCAACAATAATCCTTTAATACAAAAGTTTTGTTTGTGACAAGTACAACTTGATGGTGTTTTTGTGGAAAAATGAATTTCCAACACACATATCCAACCGGCAAGTGTACCGGGTCGCATCAAGTAGTAATAACTCACTTAGAGTGAGGTCGATCCCACAGGGATTGATGGATCAAATGTAAAGGGGATTGGGTGCAGGAAATTTAAAGGAAAGCAATAAGCAGCACTTAGAATAATTGCAGAATAATTAAATTGCATAAAAAGTAAAAGAGATTGGGTGCTGGGAATTAAAACTTCAATAAGAAAATGTAAAATGCAATCAAGCAAAGAAATAAAAGATGAAGTAAGTGCAGCAGATTCAAACAGAGATGAAAATTGCTTGAAGAACAAGACAAAAAGAAACTTAGCTCAATTGTAAAATCTAAAAGAGGATTTGAGGATCCAAGAAGAGCAATGAACTCAGGAAGTAGGATCCAAGAAGAGCAATGAACTCAAGAAGCAAATCTGGATCTCAATTCTCCTTTGCTCAGTCAGAAAATATATTGCAGAAGAAACTAAGGTTTAAAAATAGCAGAGAAGATTAAAACCCAATCCTTAGATCAATTGAGAGGAAGAGTGGAAGAGTGGAAGATGATTCTCAGAATTTGAATCAATGGAGCTCTTCAACCTCAATTCAAGATCCAAAACAGAAAAGCTAAAGTTGCAGAAGAAGAAGATTTAAAACAGCAAATGGATTTTGAATTATGCAGAAAGATTAACAAGAGATCTCAAGGTGGAATTGAAATAGAAGTTCTTCAATTCTCCACCCAAGATCCAAAACGAAAATGAAAACTAAGAGAGCTTTCTAATGGAGCTGCACTCAAATATTCTCTAATGGGGCTCG
>NC_029776.3:52672771-52703833 GCF_000817695.3 Arachis duranensis | reverse complement strand
CTATATATCGTTGGAAAGCTCTGAATGTCAGCTTTCCAACGCAACTGGAAGCACATCAATCAGACGTCTGTAGCTCAAGTTATAGCCCTTTGAAGTAGGCATGGTCATGCTGTGTGCGGCCAGATTTTAACTTAGCGAAAATTCTTGCTTCCAACCACACTTTGCATCACGATTCTGCCCTGCCCTTGGCAAGGGCAAGGCAGTGTGCGTGCTGGCTGCTTCCTTCCTTGATTTGGTCATGGGCCACGCTTTTAAAAGCGTGGCCTAAGGCTCCAAAGTGTACCCCAACTTCAAAGTATACCCCAAAGCTCTTTTTTTCTCCTTTTTTTGTGCTTCTTTGCTTCTTTTTCTTCTTATTTTCTACAAGATTTATAAAATTAAAATATCAAGAAAATATATCATTTAAGTACAAAAAGCATTCAATATTTATGCACAAATCATCAATTTCTTGTATGAAAAAGCATAGAAAATGGGTATATGATGACATGTCATCAACAACCCCCTAAAATTAAACACCGAAATATTTAAACCTCCGGTCGTTCTCCCTAGGAATTGCAATAAAGTGACCTTGTTATTAGTTATGAGTTGTGTTTGGGGTTTTTGATAAGAGACAGGAAAGATAAATGGCAAGAAAGTAAACTAATAGCTAAAATGGTCTTGGCAAGATTTGGTGGTCAAGGATCTCTATCTTAAGCACAACTTGAGAATTGGCAAGGATCAATCCCATTAAATCATCCTCTAACTAGTAAAGGAAGGTCAAATGAGCTATATCAATCCTAGTCCATCAGTCCTAACTCTCCACTAATTCAATTAATGAGAACTAGAGTTAATGGCTTCTAATCATCAATTACTTGGACATTAGTAACTCAAGAGTTCTTAAGTTACCTTTCCAAGCCAAGAGCACTAAAATCTACTCTAACATCCTTCTAAGCATTTCATCAAATACTTGGAAGGCATAAAAGGAAAGCATAGTAAAATTGCAAGGAAAGCAAATCTACACTACTCAATTGCATGGAATTAAACAACAACAAATCAAATGAACAATAAAGAAACATGAAAACATTAATTGCATTAAGAGAAAATAGAGGAAACAAAAGTACATCAAAGAGAAATAGAAGAACAAAAGTGCATCAACATAAAAGTAGAGAATTACAAGAATCAAATGCTAAACTAGAGAGAAGAGATGTAGAAGAAGAAGAATTACAAAAGAAAAAGTAAATCAAAACATGAAATTAACCTAGATCTAAAAATTCCTAATCTAGATCTAACCTAATCCTAATTCTAGAAAGAAGGGAGAGCCTCTCTCTCTAGAAACTAACTTTCCCTTCAAAACTAAACTAAACTAAACTAATGGTGACTAGTGTGTTGATTCCCCTTCAATCCTTGGCTTAAATAGCATCAGAAATGAGTTGGATTGGGCCCACAATGCTTCTAAAATCGCTGGCCATGAGTTGCATTATGTGGATCATGTGCAACCATCGGTGCGTACGCACAGTGCAAGCCTAACTCTCGGGTTTTTGGCTGGGGGTGAAATTTTTGCATCCATGCATACGCACCATGTACGCATGCGCGTGGATGGTCGAAAATGCCTGAAGTGTGCGTACACGCTTT
Organism: Arachis duranensis; assembly: GCF_000817695.3. NCBI lineage: Eukaryota > Viridiplantae > Streptophyta > Magnoliopsida > Fabales > Fabaceae > Arachis > Arachis duranensis. The sequence goes on along the minus strand of NC_029776.3, from coordinate 52,702,222 downwards.
GTACGCGTACGCGTGGATGGTGCTCTGTTTTTCAAAAATCATTTTTCCATGTTCTTGCACCAAACCAAGCATTCCAAACCTTCAAACAGCTACCAAAACATTCTAAAACCTTATTTAACATATTATACTACCAAATATACTCAACTAACTAAACTAAACATGAAATTAAACTAATTCTATTAATATGTACAAAGGAGAAAAATGAAAAGAGTTTACCATGGTGAGGTGTCTCCCACCTAGCACTTTTGTTTATTGTCCTTAAGTTGGACTTATGGGGAGCTCCATCAGGGTGGCTTGTGCTTGAACTCTTCTTGGAAGATCCACTAATGCTTGAGTCTCCAATAAGCACCATTCTTCAAGATTAATAACTCCAAGCTTGGGTGGAGTTCCTCACAAACCATGGGCTCCCAAAAGTGGTCCTCATCTTGTAATCCGGGATCCCACACTTTATTTTCACACCCGTCTTGAGGTTGATCATCATTGATCTATCTGGGTGGTAAGCAAGAGGAATTCTTAATGTGATATCAAACTCTCCTTTTAGACCCATTCAAGTGAGCACTAGCCTAACCCTTGCATCTAAGCCTTGAAGTGTCACCCAAAATGAGCCTTGATTTGCAACGCCATCCACTAAATATTCCTCTCTTATGCTTTATCCCACAAATCATCCTAAGTTGACCATTTGTTTCAAGCAAACCATACTCAAGTGGTACAATAAAGCTAACAGAAATGAGTTTTACCCACTCGAGTGAAGGAATATATGACAACTTAGGCTAAGAAGCTTCCAAGGATCTTGACAAAGCGTACTCAACTCCCGTCCTTCTTTTTCTAAGGACTTCCACCTCTTCACAAGATTTTTTAAATTCAATCCTTTGTTCGTCAATTTCATCTAACTCTTCTCCGTCACTCAAATCATAAATGGAAGGACGAGAGAAATCTACCTCCGCATCACTTTCTATCTCGTCAAGAGAAGGTTCTTCAAGTTCAAAGGATTCACCACCACTAAGATTTGATGCTTGATCTTTATCACCGAGGGAACTCAATTCTTGCTCCATTCCTTCCAAGTCCTCATATGGGATATGCCTTGGAGGTTGTGCACGTTCCTCTTTAACATCAACTTCAATCTTCTTGGAGGAGTTGTCTATAACTTTAGGTTCCCATGGGGGCTCCGCATCTCCTAAGTATTCAACCACTTTTTCCTCTTCTTCAATGATCATAGGTTTCTCCAATTGTTCTAACACAAAGTGGCATTCATCCTTCTCCACTGGAGTTTCCAATCCCTCTTTTATGTTATGTTCTTCCTTGGACTCTTCACATGTAGCTAGGGAAGTCTCTTGAGTATTCAAGCATTAGGAGGCTAATCGGCTTACCTCCTCGGTCAAGGTAGCCACATATTGTTGCACATCCCTTTTTATTTTATCTTGTCCTTGAAGAAGAACACCAAGGGTTTCATCCATTAGAGATTGGGGTGGATAAGAGAGTTTATTATTTTGGAGAAATGATTCATGATAGGAAAGTGGTTCTTCTTGGTAAGGGTGTAGAGGTAGTGGTTCTATGTATGGCTCATATGGTTCAAAAGGTGGTTGGTATGGTAGGTGAGGATCATGGTCATATAGAGGTGTTTGTTGAAAAGAAGCTTGTGAGTATGGTTGAGGGCTATGTTGAGGACATGGCTCATAGGCATATGGTGGTAGTTCTTGAAAGTCACAAGGAGATTCACCATAGCTATTGGATTGGTATGCATCATAGAATGGCTCTTCTTCACAATGCATTAGTGGAGGTTGTTGCCATGAGGATTGATCATATGCATATGGCTCCTTCCACCTTTGGTCATCCCATCCTTGATGCATCTCTTCATTGTAACCTCTATTACCTACAACATAGTTGTAACCACACTCATAGCCAAAGTGAGATTTCATAATGGAAAGAGAAAATAAAAACAAAAGCTAACAAGAAACAATGAAACAAAGTCCTAAAACTAGCAAAGCTAACAAGCAATCCGAAAATCAAGCTATTCACAATATTCACATATATACAATAACCAATAACTTAATACCATTGCAACTCCCCGGCAACGGCGCCATTTTGATGATTTGGATTTTTGACAGTTTAGAATTTCACAATTGAAATCTCGTTGCAAGTATAGTTTCTAAACCAACAATGATCCTTTAATACAAAAGTTTTGTTTGTCACAAGTACAAACCCCTAAAATTATAAACCGAAGTATTTAAACCTCGGGTCGTTCTCCCTAGGAATTGCAATAAAGTGTCCTTGTTATTGGTTATGAGTTGTGTTTAGGGTTTTTGATAAGAGACATGAAAGATAAATGGCAAGAAAGTAAACTAATAGCTAAAAAGGTCTTGGCAAGGTTTGGTGGTCAAGGATCTCTATCCTAATCACTAACCACAACTTGAGAATTGGCAAGGATCAATCCCATTAAATCTTCCTCTAACTGGTAAAGGAAGGTCAAATGAGCTATATCAATCCTAGTCCATCAGTCCTAACTCTCCACTAATTCAATTAGTGAGAACTAGAGTTAATGGCTTCCAATCATCAATTACTTGGACATTAGTAACTCAAGAGTTTCTAAGTTACCTTTCCAATCCAAGAGCACTAAAATCTACTCTAACATCCTTCTAAGCATTTCATCAAACACTTGGAAGGCATAAAAGGAAAGCATAGTAAAATTTCAAGGAAAGAAAATCTACACTACTCAATTGCATGGAATTAAACAACAACAAATCAAATGGACAATGAAGAAACATGAAAACATAAATTGCATTAAGAGAAAATAGAGGAATCAAAAGTGCATCAAAGAGAAATAGAAGAACAAAAGTGCATCAACATAGAAGTAGAGAATTACAAGAATCAAATGCTAAACTAGAGAGAAGAGATGTAGAAGAAGAAGAATTACAAAAGAAAAAGTAAATCAAAACATGAAATTAAACTAGATCTAAGAATTCCTAATCTAGATCTAACCTAATCCTAATTCTAGAGAGAAGGGAGAGTTTCTCTCTCTAGAAACTAACTTTCCCTCCAAAACTAAACTAAACTAAACTAATGGTGACTAGTGTGTTGATTCCCCCTCAATCCTTGGCTTAAATAGCATTAGAAATGAGTTGGATTGGGCCTACAAAGCTTCTAAAATTGCTGGCCACGAGTTGCATTATGTGGATCATGTGCAACCATCAGCGTGTACGCGTACAATCCTAAGTCTGAAATCACTTAATCAAACATATCAAGGAATCTAATGGAATCAAGGTGAATTACATTTAGCTATTTTAAGACCTAAAAAGCATGTTTTCTCTCTTAAGCACAATTAAGGGAAAAGTTATAAAACCATGCTATATTTGAATAAATGTGTGTAAAAGGTGATAAAATCCCCAAAAATCAATACAAGATTAACCCTACAAATAGGGTTTATCAACCTCCCCTCACTTAAACCATAGCATGTCCTCATGCTAAACCAAGAAGGACAAGAAAAGGGGTATGAACATTTATTTTCAATGCAACCTATCTATATGCATCCTATCTAAATGAATGCAACTAAATGCAAAATGATTCTACCTACTTGGTTGAAGGTAAATCAATCTCCACGAACATATATGCACAAGTAGGGCTAAGATCATATGATAATTCATGAATCCTACCAATTCAAGTATAAAAATGAAGCTCAGGTAGGCTTGCAAGAAGAACGCTCATGAAAGCCGGGAATCAAGGAGCTGAGCATCGAACCCTCACCGAAAGTGTTTGAACTCTCAGTAAAAATGGTCCAACTACAGTTTCTGTACGGCTAATCAACTGTCGGATTTTTCGTCTCGGATGAAAAATACCAGTCATAGCTACCGCACGGCTAATCATCTATCGGTTCTCACTTGTGTCGAAATAGGATCTCTCTATCCTTTTGCACACTATCACTGCACCCAACATTCATGAGTTTGAAGCTCGTCACAGTCATCCCATCCCAGACCCTACTCGGAATACCACAGACAAGGTTTAGACTCCGGATCTCAGAAATGCTGCCAATTGATTCTAGCCTATACCACGAAGGTTCAAACCTCGCAGACTCGGTTCATGGATCAGAGACCCAAGAGACTATACTCCGACTGTCGTTCAATGACTATATTGAACATCATGTAGACCGCTTGTGGTTGTCAGGCACGCGGATCTTGGCTAAGCGAGTAACGAAGATAGTGGGTGATTGTCACGGATCACCCCTTTATTCTAACTTAACTTAATTAAGTACGAGAGTATATCTTGGAGAAGAAGTAAGCATGAATTTAAAGAGAAACAATAGTACTTGCATTAATTCATGAAGAACACCAGAGCTCCGCACCTTAATCTCTTAGGTGTAGAAACTCCACTGTTGGAAAATACATAAGAGAAAATAGCCTAGGCATGGTCGTGAGGCCAGCCAAGCATAAAGTTGATCAAAAGATCAAAAGATGATCCAAAGATTAAAATACAATAGTAAAAAGTGCTATTTATACTAAACTAGTTACTAAGGATTACAAAAAATAAGTAACTAAGTGTAGATAGTGCAGAAATTTATTTCCGGGGCCCACTTGGTGTGTGCTTGGGCTGAGCATTGAGCTTTACATGTGCATAAGCCTTTTCTAGAGTTAAACGCTAGCTTGGATTCCAGTTTGGGCGTTTAACTCTAGTTTGGTGCCAGTTTCGGCATTTTACGCCAGAAAATGGTCTCTGGTGGGTGTTTTAACGCTAGTTTGGGCCATCAAATCTCGAGCAAAGTATAGACTATTTTACATTTCTGGAAAGCCCAAGATGTTAGATTTCCAGACAAATTGAGAGCGTGCCAATTGGACTTTTGTAGCTCCAGAAAAAAGCGTTTGAGTGAAGAGAGGTCAGAAATCAACAGCATCTGTAGTCCTTTCTCAGCCTCTGAATCAGATTTTTGCTCAGGTCCCTCAATTTCAGCCAGAAATTACATGAAATTACAGAAAAAACACACAAACTCATAGTAAAGTCAAGAAATATGATTTTTTCATAAAAACTAAATAAAAATATAATAAAAAGTAACTAAAACATTCTAAAAACTACCTAAAAATAATGCCAAAAAGCGTATAAATTATCTACTCATCACAACACCAAACTTAAATTGTTTTTTGTCCCCAAGCAATTAAAAACAAAATAGGATAAAAAGAAGAGAATATACAATAAATTTCAAAATATCAATGAAGCTTAGTTCCAATTAGATGAGCGGGACTAGTAGCTTTTTGCTTCTGAACAGTTTTTGCATCTCACTTTATCCTTTGAAGATCAAAATGATTGGCATCCATAGGAACTCAGAATTCAGATAGCGTTATTGATTCTCTTAGTTTAGTATGTTGATTCTTGAGCATAGCTACTTTATGAGTCTTGGCCGTGACCCTTAGCATTTTATTTTCCAGTATTACCACCAGATACATAAATGCCACGGACACATAACTGGGTGAACCTTTTTAGATTGTGACTCAGCTATGCTAGAGTCCCCAATTAGAGGTGCCCAGATTTCTTAATCACACTCTTTTACTTTAGATCACGACTTTAACCACTCAGTCCCAAGCTTTTCACTTGGACCTTCATGACACAAGCACATGGTTAGGGACAGCTTGAATTAGCCACTTAGGTGAGGATTTTATTCATTTGGGCCCTTCTATCCATTAATGCTCAAAGCCTTGGATCCATTTTATCCTTGCCTTTTTGTTTAAAGGGTTATTGGCTTTTTCTGCTTGCTTTTTCTTTTTCTTTCTTTTTCTTGATTTTTCGCCATTTTTTTTCGCAAGCTTTGTGTTTTTCACTGCTTTTTCTTGCTTCAAGAATGAATTTAATGTTTTTTTAGATTATCAATAACATTTCTCTTTTTTCATTATTCTTTCAAAAGCCAACAATTTTAACATTCATAAACTTCACTATAAAAAATATGCACTGTTCAAGCATTCATTCAGAAAACAAAAAGTATTGCCACCACATCAAAATAATTAAACTATTTTCAAGATAGAATTCGAAATTCATGTACTTCTTGTTCTTTTGCAAATAGAAACATTTTTCATTTAAGAAAGGTGAAGGATTCATGGAACATTCATAGCTTTAAGACATAGACTCTAAACACTAATGATCGTGTAATAAAGACACAAACATAGACGAGCAAATAAGAGAGCCCACTCATGGACCTCAACAAGAGCATGAGGAAGCCCCTCATCAAGAAATCCCTGAGATGTCTCAAGGGATGCATTTCCCTCCACACAACTATTGGGAGCAACTCAGCACCTCTTTAGGAGAATTGAGTTCTAACATGGAGCAACTGAGGATAGGGCACCAAGAGCACTCTATTATCCTCGATAAAATCAGAGAAGACCAAAGAGCCATGAGGGAGGCGCAACAAAGGAAAGGAAGAGATATTTAAGAGGTTAAGCACTCCATAGGATCTTCAAGAGGAAGAACTAGCTGCCGTCACTAAGGTGAACCTCTTTAATTTCCTTGTTCTTATTTTTCTATTTTTCGTTTCATTTGCTTTATGCTCTTTTTAGTGATGGGCTTGTCTGCTTCAATGGGGATGTCTTCCTTTTTGACAATTCCAGCTGAATTGCAGAGGAGACAGATGAGATGAGGAAAGGCTAACCTTACTAAAGTGGAGGGCTTATCAGCCACCTTGTATAGTTCTAGAGGTATGATCTCATGAAATTCTACTTCCTCTCCAATCATGATACTATGGATCATGATAGCCCGATCTACAGTTACTTCGGACCAATTGCTAGTAGGAATGATTGAGCGTTGGATGAACTCCAAGCATCCTCTAGCCACGGGTTTGAGGTCAGGCCTTCTCAGTTGAACTGGCTTGCCTTTGGAGTCTTTCTTCCATTGGGCTCCTTCCACACAGATATCCATGAGGACTGATGAGCGAAAAATTTATACGCTTTTTGGCATTGTTTCTAGGTAGTTTTTAGTATGTTTTAGTTACTTTTTAGTATATTTTTATTAGTTTTTATGCAAAAATCACATTTCTGGACTTTATTATGAGTTTGTGTGTTTTTCTGTGATTTCAGGTATTTTCTGGCTGAAATTGAGGGACTTGAGCAAAAATCTGATTCAGAGGCTGAGAAAGGACTGCAGATGCTATTGGATTCTGACCTCCCTACACTCAAAGTAGATTTTCTGGAGCTACAGAAGCCCAATTGGAACGCTCTCAATTGCCTTGGAAGGTAGACATCTTGGGCTTTCCAGCAATGTATAATAGTCCATACTTTGCCCGAGATTTGATTGCTCAAACTGGCGTCTAAACGCCCACCAGAGATTTTTTTCTGGCGTAAAACGCCAGAACTGGCACCAAAGCTGGAGTTAAAAGCCCAAACTGGCACCTAAGCTAGCGTTTAACTCCAAGAATGGCCTATGCACGTAAAAGCTTCAATGCTCAGCCCAAGCACACACCAAGTGGGCCCCGGATGTGGATTTCTGCACTATCTGCACTTAGTTACTCATTTTCTGTAAACCTAGTTTACTAGTTTAGTATAAATAGCAATTTTTACTGTTGTATTCACATCTTTGGACCACTTTTCGATCCTTTGATCAGGTCTTTGACCTTTTGGGAGTTCGAACTTTTTAGAGGCTGGCCATTCGGCCATGCTTAGACCTTTTGTTCTTATGTATCTTCAACGGTGGAGTTTCTACACCTCATAGATTACAGTGAGGAGCTCTGCTGTTCCTCAAGTATTAGTGCAAGTATTATTGTTTTTCTATTCAATTCACGCCTACTTCTCCTACAAGATATACTCTTGTACTTAATTAAGTTAAGTCAGAATGAAGGGGTGACCCGTGACAATCACTCAATCTTCGTTACTCGCTTAGCCAAGATCCGCGTGCCTGACAACCACAAAGCAGTCTACATGATATTCAACGTAGTCATTGGACGACAGCTAGAGTATATTCTCTTTGGTCTCTGACCCAAGGATATGAATCACCTCTCTTGACAACAGAGCATTCAAATTTGTGACGTTAGAACCTTCATGGTATAAGCTAGAACCAATTGGCAGCATTCTTGAGATCCAGAAAGTTTAAACCTTGTCTGTGGTATTCCGAGTAGGATCTGGGATGGGATGACTGTGACGAGCTTCAAACTCGTGACTGTTGGGCGCAGTAAAAGTGTGCAAAAGAATAAATGTATTCTATTTCGACACGATCGAGAACCGACAGCTGATTAGCCATGCCGGAAATCGTAGAGGACATGTTTTCACTGAGAGGACGGATGGTAGCCATTGACAACGGTGATCCAGCAACATACAACTTGCCATGGAAGGGGGTACGCATGATTGGATGAGGACAGTAGGAAAGCAGAGGTTTAGAGGCAACAAAGCATCTCCAAACGCTTATCTGAAATTCTCACCAAGGAACTACATAAGTGACTTTATTTTATTTTATGTTTTATTGTTCTTTTAATTATCAACACCTCATAACCATTTGAATCCGCCTAACTGAGATTTACAAGATGACCATAGCTTGCTTCAAGTTGTCAATCTCTGTGGGTTCGACCCTTACTCACGTAAGGTATTACTTGGATGACCCAGTGCACTTGTTGGTTAGCTCTGCGGAGTTGTGAAAAGTGTGAATAACAATTTTGCATACCAAGTTTTTGGCGCCGTTACCGGGGAATGTTCAAGTTTGGACAACTGACAGTTCATCTTGTTGCTTAGATTAGGTAATTTTATTTTATGTTTAAGCTTTCTTTTATTTTCGAAAAATACAAAAAATTTAATAAAATCATAAAAACCAAAAATTTTCGAGTTTGATGTCAATTGCATGTTTTCAAATTTTCTCAAAATTTTCGAAAACTCATGCATTGTGTTCTTCTTTATCTTCAAGTTTCTTGATGATTTTCCGTGTTCTGATCTTTAAATTCTCTGGTTCTATGTCTCTTCTTGTTTTTCATATGAATTTTTGAATTCATAGTGTCTAAACATAAAAATATCTTTCTTTTCTTAAAAATTTTCAAAAATATGTTCTTGGTGTTCATCATTATCTCCAAAGTGCTCTTGCACGCATTACTTGTTCTGATCTTAATTTTTCATGTTTTGTTTTATTTTGTTATTTTTCTCTCTCCTCATTAAAAAAATAAAAAAAATAAAAATATCTCTTTTCAAGTAACTAATACAGAGAATTGAGGATTCAGAACATACAGCAGAGGAATCACAGAGAAAAAACTGGGCGTTTAGAAAAACGACTAGTAAGGAAGGATTTCTGGCGTTAAACGCCAGCCAGGGTATCTGGTTGGGCGTTAAACGTCCAAAGAGGTAGCCTTATGGGCGTTAAACCTAGAATGGGCAGCATTTTGGGTGTTTAACGCTAGGATGACACAAGGGAGGTAATTTTGTTTCCAATCCAAATTTTTTCAAATTTTCATGTTTTAATTCATAACTTTTAAAATCTTATCCTTTTTTTAAGTTTTTAAAAAAATTTTAAAACTAATTTTTCAAAAATCTTTTTCTTAAATTTTCAAAAATCCTTTACTAACAATTAATGTTTTGACTAAAAAATCTCAAGTTTGTTACTTTCTTGTTAAGAAAGGTTCAATCTTTGAATTCTAGAATCATATCTTTTAGTTTCTTATTAGTCAAGTCATCAATTTTTTTTAATTTCTTTTTCAATCATATCTTTTTCAATCAAATCCTTTCCAATCATATCTTTTTTTAATTTCAAAATCTTTTTATAACTTCTTATCTTTTTCAAAATTTATTTTCAAATCTTTTTCACTTCTCATTTTCGAAAATCTCCCTCCTCTTTTTCAAAATTCTTTTTTTTATTAACTAATTATTTTAAATTATAATTTTATTTTATTTCTTTTAAATTTTCGAAAACTCTCTCTACTATTTTTCTATTTATTTTATTTAACTGCTAACACTTCTCTTCTACTCATCTCAAAATTCGAACTCATCTCCTCTCTCTTCTCATCCTTCTACTCTTCTTTTCCTCTGACACATCAAGAAATCTCTATACTGTGACATAAAAGATTCCACTACTCCCTTTGTTCTCTTCTTTTTCATATAAGCAGAAATAGGGATAAAAACATTCTTGTTGAAGCTGATAATGAACCTGAAAGGACTCTGAAGAGGAAGCTAAAAGAAGCTAAAGGACAACACTCCGGAGAAAACCTTACAGAAAATTTTGAAAAAGAAGCAGACATGGCAGCCGAACCCAACAACAATGCCAGAGATGCAAGGAAGATGCTTGGTGACTATATTGCACCAACTTCCAACTTCTATGGAAGAAGCATCTCAGTTTCTACCATTGGAGCAAACAACTTTGAGCTTAAGTCTCAATTAGTTTCTCTAATGCAGCAGAATTGCAAGTTTCATAGACTTTGATCGAAAGATCCTCATCAGTTCTTAGCTGAATTCTTGCAAATCTATGACACTGTTAAGACCAATGGGGTTGATCCCGAGGTCTACAGACTTATGCTTTTCCCCTTTGTTGTAAGAGACAGAGCTAGGACATGGTTGGACTCACAACCTAGAAAAAGCCTGAACTCTTGGGAAAAGTTGGTCAATGCTTTCTTGACCAAATTCTTTCCACCTCAAAAGATGAGCAAGCTTAGAGTGGAAGTCCAAACCTTCAGAGAGAAGGAAGGTGAATCCCTCTATGAAGCTTGGGAAAGATACAAGCAATTAACCAAAAGGTGTCCTTCTGACATGCTTCCAGAATGGAGCATCATATGTATATTCTATGATGGTCTGTCTGCATTATCCAAGATGTCATTCGACTATTCTGCTGGTGGATCTCTTCATCTAAAAATGCCTGCAGAAGCCCAGGAACTCATTGAGATGGTTGCAAATAACCAGTTCATGTACACTTCTAAATGAAATCCTGTGAATAATGGGATGAGTCAGAAGAGAGGAGTTTTTGAGGTTGATACTCTGAATGCCATATTGGCTCAGAATAAAATATTGACTCAGCAAGTCAATATGATTTCTCAGTGTCTGACTGGATTGCAAGCTGCATCCAGCAGTACTAAAGAAGCCTCCTCTGAAGGAGAAGCTTATGACCCTGAGAATCCTGCAATCGAAGAGGTGAATTACATAGGAGAATCCTATGGAAGGATCAACAGAAGCCTCAACAAGGCTTCAATAACAATAATGGTAGGAGAAATAGGTTTGGCAATAGTAAGCCTTTCCCATCATCTTCTCAGCAACAGACAGAGAATTCTGAGTAGAGCCTCTCTGGCTTAGCAACCATAGTCTTTGATCTCTCTAAGACCACTCTCAGTTTCATGACTGAGGCACGATCCTCCATCAGAAATTTGGAGGCACAAGTGGGTCAGCTAAGTAAAAAAGTTAATGAAACTCCTCCTAGTACTCTCCCAAGCAATACAGAAGAGAATCCAAAAAGAGAGTGCAGGGCCATCACTATAACCAACATGGCCGAACCTGTAGAGGAGGAAAAGGCAGTGATTTCCAGGGAGGAAGACCTCATGGGATGTCTACTGGCCAACAAGGAGTTCCCTATTAAGGAACCAAAGGAGTCTGAGGCTCATACGGAGACCATAGAGATTCTACTGAACATCCTATTACAATTTATGAGCTCTGATGAGTATTCTTCCTCTGAAGAAGATGAAGTTGTTGATGAAGAGCAAGTTGCTCAGTATCTAGGAGCAATCACGAAGCTGAATGCCAAATTATTTGGTAATGAGACTTCGGAAGATGAACCTCCATTGCTCATCAATGAACTAAATGCATTGGTTCAGCTAAAGTTATCTCAGAAGAAAGAGGATCCCGGAACCTCCATTGCTCATCAATGAACTAAATGCTCTGCTTGACTCTGTATGGAGAGAATTGGATGAATTTTTCATGCTTTTTCCCCATGTTTACAGAAGAAGATCCTTGAGCCTTAAACACAAGGTAGTCCTCATTCAATTGAAAGACTAACTCTCCTCTGTCCACATCAATCGCAGCCCTTGCTGTGGCTAGGAAGGGTCTTCCAAGGATGATGGATTCATCTTCATCCTTCCCAGTGTCTAGGATTATAAAGTCAGCAGGGATGTAAAGGCCTTCAACCTTCACTAAAACATCCTCTACAAGTCCATAAGCCTGTTTCATTGATTTGTCTGCCATCTCTAGTGAGATTCTTACAGCTTGTACCTCAAAGATTCCTAGTTTTTCCATTACAGAGAGTGGCATGAGGTTTATACCTGACCCTAGGTCACACAGAGCCTTCTCAAAGGTCATGGTGCCTATGGTACATGGTATTAAAAACCTTTCGGGATCCGGTTTCTTCTGAGGTAATGCCTGCTAAACCCAGGCATTTAGTTCACTGGTGAGCAATGGAGATTCATCCTCCTAAGTCTCATTACCAAATAACTTGGCATTCAGTTTCATGATTGCTCCTAGGTATTGAGCAGCTTACTCTTCAACAATATCTTCATCTTCTTCAAAGGAAGAATACTCATCAAAGCTCATGAATGGTAATAGAAAGTTCAGTGAAATCTCTATGGTCTCCGTATGAGCCTCAGACTCCTTTGGTTCCTCATTAGGGACTTCCTTATTGGCTAGTGGGTGTCCATTGAGGTCTTCCACACTGGAAATCACTGCCTCTTCCTCCTCTATAGGTTCGGCCATTTTGGTTATATTGATGGCCTTGCACTCACTCTTTGGATTCTCTTCTGTATTGCTTGGAAGAGTACTAGGAGGGGTTTCAGTAACTCTTTTACTCAGCTGACCCACTTGTGCCTCTAAATTTCTGATGGAGGACCTTGTTTCAGTCATAAAACTGAGAGTGGCCTTAGATAGGTCAGAGACTATATTTGCTAAGCCAGAGGGGCTCTGCTCAAAATTCTCTGTCTGTTGCAGAGAAGATGATGGAAAAGGCTTGCTATTGCCAAACCTATTTCTCCCACCATTATTATTATTGAAGCCTTGTTGAGGCTTCTGTTGATCCTTCCATGAGAAATTTGGATGATTTCTCCATGAAGGATTATAGGTGTTTTCATAGGATTCTCCCATGTAATTTACCTCTTCCATTGCAGGATTCTCAGGGTCAAATGCTTCTCCTTTAGAGGAGTCTTCTTTAGTATTGCTGGATGCAGCTTGCAATCCAGTCAGATTCTGAGAAATCATATTGACTTGCTGAGTCAATATTTTGTTCTGAGCCAATATGGAATTCAGAGTATCAATCTCAAAAACTCCTTTCTTCTGAGTCATCCCATTACTCGTAGGATTTCTTTTAGAAGTGTACATGAACTGATTATTTGCAACCACCTCAATGAGTTTCTGAGCTTCAGTAGGGGTTCTCTTCAAATGAAGAGATCTACTAGAAGAGTGGTCTAATGACATCTTGGACAATTCAGACAAACCATCATAGAATATATCCAAGATGCTCCATTCTAAAAGCATGTCAGAAGGACACCTTCTGATCAATTTCTTATATCTTTTCCAAGCTTCATAGAGGGATTCACCTTCTTTCTGTCTAAAGGTTTGGACGTCCACTCTAAGCTTGCTCAACTTTTGAGGTGGAAAGAACTTGGCCAAGAAAGCAGTGACCAACTTATCCCAAGAGTTTATGCTTTCTCTAGGTTGTGAGTTCAACCATATCCTAGCTGTATCTCTTTCAGCAAAGGAGAAAAGCATAAGTCTGTAGACCTCAGGATCAACCCCATTGGTCTTAACAGTATCACAGATCTGCAAGAATTCAGCTAAGAACTGATGAGGATCTTCCGATGGAAGTCCATGATACTTGCAATTCTGCTGTATTAGAGAAACTAATTGAGGCTTAAACTCAAAGTTGTTTTCTCCAATGGCAGGAATTGAGATGCTTCTTCCATAGAAGTTGAAAGTTGGTACAGTATAGTTACCAAGCATCTTCCTTGCATCTCTAGTATTGTTGTTGGGTTCGGCTGCAATGTCTGCTCCTTTTTCGAGAATTTCTATAAGGTCCTCTCCGGAGTGTTGTGGTTTAGCTTCTCTTAGTTTCCTCTTCAGAGTCCTTTCAGGTTCAGGATCAGCTTCAACAAGAATATCCTTATCCTTGTTCCTACTCGTATAAAAAAGAAGAGAACAAAGAGAGTTGTAGAATCCTCTATTTCAAAGTATAGAGATTCTTTTATGTGAGTATAAGAATAGAAGAATAGAAAAAAGAGGAGATGAGTAATTCGAACAGAGAGAAGAGAGGAGGGTTCGAATTATGAGTAGAAGAGAAGTGTTAGCAAATAAATAGAAAGAGATGAGAGAGAGAGAGTATTCAAATTTTAAAAGAGGGAAAAGAAAAATATTTTTATTTTTATTTAATTAATTAAGTTGGTTTCGAAAATATTAAAAGAAATAAACTAAAATTAGAATTTAAACAATTAGTTAATTAAAAAGAATTTTGAAAAAGTGGTGGGTGATTTTTGAAAATTAGAAGTGAAAGAAATAGTTAGGTGGTTTTGAAATAGATATGAAATAGTAAGCTCCTTTAAAATTAAAACAAACAAGTCACGTGATTAGTTGAAAAAGATTTGAAAATAATTCTAAAAACATAAGAAGTTAGAAAAAGATTTTGAAATTAAAATTTTAAAAAGATATTATTGAGATTTATTTTGAAAAAGAATTGAAATAGAATTTAAAAAGATTTGAATTTTAAAAATTAAAGTTGATGACTTGACTAACAAGAAACTAAAAGATATGATTCTAGAATTTAAAGATTAAACCTTTCTTAACAAGAAAGTAACAAACTTGAAATTTTTGAATCAAAACATTAATTGTTAGCAAGGATTTTTGAAAATATGAAATAAAATTAAGAAAAATATTCTTGAAAAATTAGTTTTAAAATTTTCGAAAACATTAAAAAAAATTGAAAATGAACGTTTAAAATATGTTTGATGCAAAAAGTTATGAATTAAAACATGAAAAATTGAAAAAAATCGAATTGGAAACCAAACTGACCTCCCTTGTGTCATCTTGGCGTTAAACGCCCAGAATGCTTTCCATTCTGGTGTTTAATGCCCACTTGACTGCCTCTTTCGGCGTTTAATGCCCAGCCAGATACCCTGACTGGCGTTTAAACGCTAGGAATCCTTCTTTACTAGGCGTTTTTCTAAACGCCCAGAATTCTGCCATTTCTGGTGTTAAACGCCCAGAATTCTACCATTTCTGGTGTTAAACGCCCAGAATGCTGCCCATTCTAGCGTTTAATGCCCAGAATGATACCTTTACTGGCGTTAAACGCCCAGAATGATAGCCATTCTGGCATTTAACGCCCAAAATGCCTCTTTACTGGCGTTTTAATGCCAGTGAGCTCTTTTTCTTTGTGATTCCTCTACTTTATGTTCTGATCCTTTATTTCTCTGTATTATTTACTAAAAAAAAACACACACACACACACACACATATATATATATATATATTGAAATTTTGACTTGACTAACAAGAAACAACTAAATTTAAAAAATTTTTACCAAGTCAACTCAAAATTTCAAAAATTATGAGAATAAAGAGGAAAAGATATTTTTTTGACTTTTGAGTTTTGAATGAAGAGAGAGAAAAATAACAAAATGAAACAAAACATAAAAATTTAAGATCAAAACAAATAATGCATGCAAGAACACTTTGAATGTCAAGATGAACACCAAGAACACTTTGAAGATCATGATGAACATCAAGAACATATTTATGAAAATTTTTAAGAAAAGAAAGACATGCAAGACACCAAACTTAAGAACTTTTGTACTAGGGACACTAACAATTCGAAAATGCACAAGAAAAATAAGAAAAGACACAAAACAAGAAAAATTAAAGATCTAACAAAGAAAATCATCAAGAACAACTTGAAGATCAAAGAAGAATACAATGCGTGAATTTTCAAAAATCTAAGAAAAATTAAAAACATGCAGTTGACACCAAACTTAAAATTTGACAATAGACTCAAACAAGAAACACAAAAAAATATTTTCGAAAACTTTTTGAAAAGAAAATAAAGGTTGAAACAAGAGAAAAGGTTACCTAATCTAAGCAACAAGATGAACCGTCAGTTATCCAAACTCGAACAATCCCCGGCAACGATGCCAAAAACTTGGTGCACAGAATTGTGATTCACACCTTTCACAACTCCGATACAACTAACCAGCAAGTGCACTGGGTCATCCAAGCAATAAAACCTTATGCGAGTAAGGGTCGATCCCACGGAGATTGCCAGCTTGAAGCAAGCTATGGTCATCCTGTAAATCTTAGTCAGGAGGATTCAATTGGTTATGAGTTTTGATAATTGAAAGATAAAGAGAACGTAAATTAAAATAAAGATACTTATGTAATTCATTGGTGGGATTTTCAGATAAGCGTTTGGAGATGCTTTGTTTCTTCTGAATCTTTGCTTTTTTATTGTCTTCATCCAATCATGCGTGCTCCCTTCCATGGCAAGCTATATGATGGTGGATCACCATTGTCAATGGCTACCATCCGTCCTCTCAGTGAAAATGGTCCAGCTATGGTTTCTGTACGGCTAATCAACCGTCGGATTTCTCGTCTCGGATGAAAAAATACCAGGCACAGCTACTGCACGGCTAATCATCTGTCGGTTCTCACTTGTGTTAGAATAGGATCTCTCTATCCTTTTACACAATGTCACTGCGCCCAACATTTGTGAGTTTGAAGCTCGTCACAGTCATCCCGTCCCAGATCCTACTCGGAATACCACATACAAGGTTTTGTCTTTTCGGATCTCATGAATGCTGCCAATTGGTTCTAGCCTATACCACGAAGGTTCTAACCTTGCGAACTCGGTACGTGGATCAGAGACCCAAGAGACTATACTCCAGCTGTCGTCCAATGACTACGTTGAACATCATGTAGACCACTTGTGGTTGTCAAGCACGCGGATCTTGGATAAGCGACTAACGAAGATAGTGGGTGATTGTCACGGATCACCCCTTCATTCTGACTTAACTAAATTAAGTACGAGAGTATATCTTGGAGAATAAGTATGCATGAATTGAAAGAGAAACAATAGTACTTGCATTAATTCATGAAGAACAGCAGCGCTCCGCAAATTAATCTCTGAGGTGTAGAAACTCCACCGTTGGAAAATACATAAGAGAAAATAGCCTAGGCATGGCCGTGAGGCCAGCCAAGCATAAAGTTTATCAAAAGATCGAAAGATGATCCAAAGATCAAAATACAATAGTAAAAAGTGCTATTTATACTAAACTAGTTACTAAGGATTACAGAAAATAAGTAACTAAGTGCAGATAGTGTAGAAATCCATTTTCGGGGCCCACTTGGTGTGTGCTTGGGCTAAGCATTGAGCTTTACACATGCATAGGCATTTTCTAGGGTTAAACGCCAGCTTGGATGCCAGTTTGGGTGTTTAACTCTAGTTCTGGTGCCAGTTCCAGTGTTTTACGCCAGAAAAGGGTCTCTGGTGGGCGTTTTATCCCCAGTTTGTACCATCAAATCTCTGGAAAAGTATGGATATTGCTGGAAAGCCCCAGATGTTAGCTTTCCAACCCAATTGAGAGCATGCCAATTGGACTTCTGTAGCTCCAAAAAAATGCGTTTGAGTGCAGGGAGGTCAGAATCCAACAGCATCTGCAGTCCTTTCTCAGCATCTGAATAAGATTTTCGCTTAGGTCCTTCAATTTCAGCCAGAAAATACCTGAAATTATAGAAAAACACACAAACTTATAGTAAAGTCTAGAAATGTGATTTTTGCATAAAAACTAAATAAAAATATAATAAAATGTAACTAAAACGTACTAAAAACTACCTAAAAACAATGCCAAAAAGCGTATAAATTATCTGCTCATCAATGGCAAACAGAAAATCAATTCATTTGGTGTTGTCCAACTTAGCCGTTGGACACCAAAAGTGTCCCATGGTACGCTACTTACTATGTTCCTCAGTTCATAAAGTCATATTGGTCGTTTTGGTTCTTTTAATGCATGATGAGGATACCAAATGATGCATGGTTCATTATGGTTCAATCATTAGCCTCCTTCTAAGATTGGTGGTAACACCAAACGTAGTTTCATGTAATGCTGATTCAAAGTTGGATTAATGATTCATGCATGATATGCCAATGCTACAAGCTATCTAAAGACCATTCTAAAGCTGAAATTGATGAATCATGCAACTCAAATTGGCATTTTCAAGACAAAAGTAGTTTGAAGCATTTCAAGTAAGTATGAACTGTAGAATTGGTCAAAACCAACTCAACTTCATGCCTAGTTTAATGTCTTGTCCTAAAACATTTTTCTTGCTTGGGTTATGCAAAAAGTGTTACACTGCTAGCATGCTAAAACACTAAACTTGTTCCCTGCTTGAACCCAAAAAGCTAGAATCTTGCACCAAATCATTTTTTCTGAAATGCATTGCTCATGATATGCATTGTTCATGCACTCAAACATCAACTTATTCTTTTTGTTGCATAGTTGATTAGCACACCAACTTAACCCCTATTTGAGTTAACATCTTTGAGCCTAAAGAAAGTATTCTTTGGTTTTTTTATGCACCAATTAGCAGCGA
This sequence comes from Arachis duranensis, assembly GCF_000817695.3. Lineage (NCBI taxonomy): Eukaryota > Viridiplantae > Streptophyta > Magnoliopsida > Fabales > Fabaceae > Arachis > Arachis duranensis. Next base: position 52,683,749 of record NC_029776.3, on the reverse strand, counting down.
AAAATAGAAAATAAATGAAAACTAAGGATTAACAAAAAAATAAATCAAAGTATACTATGTTTGGGTTGCCTCCCAATAAGCGCTCTTTTAACGTCATTAGCTTGACGGTTGATCCTTGTTATGGTGGATAATCATAGTGCCTCAACTTCTCTCCTCTCATTGTGAACATTCTTCCAGTGTCTTCTTTGATGATCTCAACATGTTCAAAAGAAAGGATTTTGTTTACTGTGTATTGACCAGAGAAATGTGGAGATGGCTTTATTGGTTGGTAAACTAGTATCACTTTGTCCCTTGGTGAGAAATCTTCAATAAAGATCTTCTTATTTTTCTAATCTCTAGGAACTTTCTTCTTCAGATTCTTCTCTTCTTCAAGTGGTGGTTCACTCTCAATGCTAATCTTGGGTTCAATGTCAGGAGGGATCTTGTTGGTTGTTATAAATAGAGGCTTTGGTTTCGAATTCTCTTTGGCTCTAATGGTTCATTCAGCTTGTTGCTTCACTTCTACTTCTTTTCTTTCTTTCAAGAATGGAGGTAGAAGTTTTGGAAGTGATTAATTAGGTGTCTTTGATAAACCCCAATTTTGTGGTTTATCTGGTGCTTAATTTAGGGGATTTTATCACCTTTTCTCATATTTATTCAATGAAATAGCATGGTTTTGTAATTCTCCATTGATTTGTGCTTAAGTGTAAAAACTTGCTTTTTAGGCCTTAAAATTGGTAATTTTAATTTGCCTTTGATTCCACTAGATGCCTCGATATGTTTATTACTGAATTCAGGTTGAAAAGGCTAGGAATGGATCAAAGGAGTGAAGAGAAAAGTATGCAAAGTGGAGAACTCATGGAAAAACAAGGATTTGGAGTGCATTCAATGATGTGCACGCATAAATATGAAGTCGCATGGTGACGCGTACGCGTGACTTGAAGCGTACGCGTGGATGGTAAAATGTCAAGCGACACGTACGCGTGACCCATGCGTACGCGTCGTAGCTCGACGTGACGTCATTGAAGTGAAGACGCTGGGGGTGATTTCTGAGCTTTTCAGGCCCAAATCCAACTGATTCCAGAGGCTATTTCATGCAGAATTGAAGATTGGACAAAGGGGGAGCACTTAGTGTAGTTATGATGAGCCTTTAGTTAGTTTTCTAGAGAGAAACTCCCTCTTCTCTCTAGAATTAGGGTAGGATTAGGTTAAATTCTCTTAGATCTAGGTTTTAATTCCTTGTTTTCATCATGTTTCCTTTATGATTTCTTGTTCCTACATCTTTGTTCCTTTTAGTCTTCTTGTTAATTTTCCTTTTATGCCTCTTTTATGTTCATGTACTCATGTTGGATTTGGATCTCCTTTTAATGCAATTTGATGTTGATGTTCTTTTATTGTTGAATTGAGTTATTGATTTTACTTTTCTTGCATTGGGTAGTTATGGATTTTACTATTTTTTGTCATTTACCATGCTTTCCTTTTATGCCTCCCAAGTGTTTGACAAAATGCATGGTTGGATGTTAGAGTAGATTCTTGAGCATTCTTGGCTTGGAAAGAGGAATTAAGCCATCTTGAGTCATTAATACCCAACTCAAGTTGGTAATCTAGAGTTGTTAGCTAATATTATTTTCATTGATGCTAATCTTTTGCTAATTCCATTAGTAAGTAGATTTGGACTTTTGGATTGAGATTAGTTAGGCTTATTTGACTTTCTTCCGATGAGGAGATATGATAACGAGAACTATTGCCCGTTTGGAATCGATCAAAACAAGCATCACTTCGTTGGTAGCATAGTCCAAACCAACCACAACTCTCATAATCAAATTCAAAAGATGTCAAAATTCAAAACCAATTCAAAACCGGGAGTGTTTAATACCCGGGTCGTCTCCCAAGGACATTTGAGATCAATGAGTATACAATTCCGGTTGTAGTGATCAAGGGGTTTTCAATAAAGAAATGAATATATAAAGCAATAAAAGAACATGCAAAATTGTAATGATTGAACTAATGAAGAAATTAAAGAATCGACTATGCACTATAAACAAGTAAAGTATAAAAAAGATTAACATAAGTGTGTATAAAAGATTGAAAGCATAAAAAGAGTCTTGGCTTGGAGTGAGCTAAGGGTCGTTTCCTTGTTGGAAACACAACTATGACAATCATAATGGATTAGTCTCACTTGATCAACCCTCACATCGAAAAGTAAGTTAAATGAGCATAACTGTTCTTAACCCACAAATCCTAAATTGCTTGCAAACTACCTTAGCAACAAATTAGCGTTAGTGGGAACAAGAACAATTAACAATCCAAGAATTGACATTAAATGTTGGATATTCCAACTCTAGGAACCCAATTGCTCACTTTTCTCAAGCCAAGAGCAAAAAATTTAGCCTAAAACCATGGTTGACATTTTGTCAAACACTTGGTGGGCAAAAATATTAAACATGGAAAAATTGAGAAAATGCTTGAAACTTAAAGCAACAAATGGTCTCAATCAACAAGAATAACACAAGAAAGCATGAAACAAACATTAAACATCAAAATCATCAACAAGAAATTAAAATTGCAAAAGAGAAGTAAAATTGAACTATAACTTGAATTATAAGAAAGAGTAAGAACAATGTAACTACAAAGAGTAATAACAAAGAGATACTTACAATGGAAGCTAGCAAAATCCAAGATCAAAAATAAAAATGGCACTTGAATGTAAAACCCTAATATAAACCCTAATAGAGAAGATGAAAAAAACTTAGAGAAAAACTAAACTCAAAGCTTCCTACTACTACACCTAAGCTATACTAATGATATGCTCTGTTATGGTCTTCATTTCCCCTTCAATATGAGCTAAATGGCTTCAGAAATGGGCCTCCAAACCCCCAAAATCGCGAGTCACGTACCATTTTAATGAAGGCATGTGCGGACACCTGTGCGTACACACAGACTTGTGCGTCCACAAGCTTTGAAAAAATCTCTTCCTGTGTGTATGCACAAGTAGCTGTGCGCACGCACACTAGGTGATACTCTGAATGACCGCGTGACGCGCTTGAAGCAATCCATGCGCTCTGATTAGGTGGCTGTGTGTACGCACACGTCTCTGTGTTCATCTCCTTTGATTCTTCATGCTTCCTCCACTTTGCATGCTCTTCTTCCATTTTCTCCAAGCCATTCCTACCTTACAAACTTGAAATCATTCACAAACAACATCAAGGCATCAAATGAAAGGCAAATGGAATAAAATAGATTAAATTAGGCAGAAAAGAGCATATTTTCCTAATCAAGCACAAATTGGGAGGAAAGTTCAAAAGCATGCTATTCAAGGGAATAAGTGCAAGTTTATATGATGAAATCCATTCAATTCTAACCAAAAATCATCATCAAATATAAATTCATCAAGATAACATTGTACCTTCTCCCTATGTTGAAGATGACAAAATAGGCTAAATTCTTTATTATTATTGTGTTATGATTAACTAGTCTTATTTGACGTTCTCTCATGGAAGTTAATATTGTACTTTCTTCCTAGTTTGAGTTGACTAAATAGGATGAAGTAATCATTGCATGACTAGGATAGGAAGCTTATATTCTCAACCCTTGCCATGAATGTCTCTCTTTATTACTTGCTTTCTTTAGTTACTTGATTTACTTTTCTGGTCATTTATTTCCTTGTCCCTTTTATAAACCAAACCCCTTGTTCCTTCATAGCCAATAATTATTCACTTCATCACAATTCCTTGTGAGACGACCTGAGGTTTAAATACTTCGTTTAATTTTCATTGGGGTTTGTACTTGTGACAAAACCAAATTAAATTTGATTTGAGAGTTATTTGTTGGTTTGGAGCTATGCTTACAACGAAGTCCTTATTTTTATAAGAGAAATTCTAGAATGATGATAAATTCTTCCTATCAAATTTATGGCGCCGATGCCGGGGATTTTGCAATGGTGCTATGTTATTGGCTATTGTATATATTGTGAATAGCTTGATTTTTGGTTTGTTTGTTAGTTTTTGTCAGTGTAGGATTTTGCTCTCTTTGTTTTTTATTAGTGTTTGTTTTTATTTTCTCTTGTCACTATGAATTCTCATCCTTTTGGCTATGAGTGTGGTACAACTATGTTGTAGGAGATGGAAATTGCAATGACAACATGCATCAAGGATGGAACAATCAAAGATGGGAGGAACCTTAAAGGTTTGATCAACCTTCTTGGCAACAACCTCCTTCAGTCCCCTATAGGTATGATTCCACTCCTAATGCATACCAATCTAATATGTGTGGTGACCCTCATTGTGGTTATGAACCACAATCATCATATGCATATGAAACCCCTCTTTAATATAGCCCACCACCTTACTCACTAGCCCCCTACCACCAAACACCTCCATATGACCCTAACCTATATCCACCATACCAACTACCATATGAACCGTACTTAGAGCCACTACCATTCCAACACCAATACTCCTTTGAACCAAAATTTTCTCATATACCACCTTAAAACTTTCACCAATATGAACTACCTTCCAACTACACTACCTTTCTCTCAAACAATGAACCCTCTCTTCTACTACCGCCCCCCAATGAAGCCCTCATGTTAGAACTAAAAGATCTTGGCTCTCATATCCAAAGGCAACAAGAGGAGACGGAAAAAGAGTTTAAGGAGCTAGAAGCCAAGATGGCTATCATGGTAAAAGTCGTTAGCAACATAGTCTCATCCTGCCTAAGCCTATGCGATTAAGGCACTCCCATTATTGAATGTGGAGAAGCAATCAATGAGCATAGTGTGGGAGTGAGTTTGGTGCTTCAAGGGGAAGAAGAGGAACTAAAGCATGATTTACATCAAGAGGAGGAAGTTGAAGTCATTGATGTTTAGGAAATGGATGAAGAGTTGAGGAAAATTGATCAAGAAGTGGATTCCATCATTAGTGATTTTTTGTCCACATTGGTCAATTCTCTTGATGATCTTGTTTAGCCTTCTTCCATTGGACTTGAAGGCAACGTTAAGGAGGATGTGCAACCTCCAAGGCATTTGTTAATTAATGAAACATTGGAAGAAGTGGAGGAAATGACAAGTCTTGCTATTGAAGATGATTCGGCACCAACCGATGTGTTATTGAAGATTGTTGAATCACCCTTATTATGTTGTGAATTTGATGTTGAGGAGGTCAATGCACAACCTCCGACACAAGACTTAAGCAATGAGGAATATGAAGAAGAGGTTGGTGAATAAGGAATTGAAATTGAAGATGCTTGTCGAGAGGTGGAGGAATTTAAAGAAGAGCACAAGGGAGTAGACTTTGCATTGTCCAAGTGTGGGGGGGTCCCCCTTCCTAAGTCACCATCACCCTTTACACCATTCAAGTGGGTAAATCTCTTATCTCTAAGCTTTATAATGCCACTTGAATATAGGTTGCTTGAAACGGATGGTCAACTTAGAGCTCTTTGTGGATTGAGTGATGCCAGGGCATTTTGGCCAGTTTCACTGACCTTTCTTTACTGTTTTTAAGGTAGTTTCATGTATTTTCTAAAGAAATAAGCTAGTTTTGGGTAGATATTCACTTACATCTTGTTTCAAGCATACATTGTGCATTTTACATGATTTCATGAGAAATTTGCATGAATTATATGACAAATTGGATGATGCATGTCTCAAGACTTGGATTAGAACTTTGATGCACTTTGCTGTTTGATTTCAGGACAAAGGAAGCAAAGAAGAACCATGTTAGCATTCACGTTAGTTCAACTAACGTGACCTCTAACGTGGAATGGGAGCTAGCATGCAAAGTTAGTGAGAAAGGTAATCGCCAATAACGCCCTCGAAGCCATCACAGCCCACGTTAAGAGTCACGTTAACTAAGTTAATGTGAACTCTAACGTGGAAGAAGACAACAAGGCCAACGTTACTAACACTCTCCTTTGTCACTAATGTTGGACCAAGCTCATAATTGGCCACGTTAGTTGCCACGTTAACTTAGTTAACGTGGACTCTAACGTTGGAAAGCAAAAGAGAAGCCAACGTTAGTGACATTCACCTTTGTCACTAACGTTGGCCAAGCCTCCATGAGATATTCTGTGCTTAATTTGAGTGATTTATACAATCCTTCACCTACTTATTCACATTAATTGCATGGTTTTACTTTCCCTTCCTTATTATGTCGTATTGTGAAAAACATGTTTCCTAAGCTTTGAAAATTAATTATTTTAATTACCTTTATTTCCATTCGATGCCATGATTAGTGTGTTGAGTAGTTTCAGAGTTTCTAAGGTAGAATGACTTAAAGGATGAAAAAAGAAACATACCAAAGGGAAAGGAGAAAGCAAAACGGAGCTTTAAGGAAACTGGTATCCACGCGATCGCATGGACGACGCGATCGCGTGCCAAGCACGAAACAGCAGCGACACGGCCGCATGACTGACGCGACCGCGCGCCTCTAGCAGAACGCATATGACGCGGTCGCATGACTGACGCGACCGCGTGGCAAGGAAAAGCTCCGAATGACGCGACCGCGTGACCTACGCGGACGCGTGACAGAGGCCACGCACCAGAAAATTACAGAACACGCCCCAGCGAGTTCTAAAGCCCTTTTTGGCCCAAATCCAAGTCCAGAAGGCATAGACCAGAGGTTATAAAGTGGGGGAATGCATCCATTCATAAGAAGGCTTTTCATAATTTACTTTTCCATGATTTAGATTTAGTTTTGAGAGAGGTTCTCTCCTCTCTCTCTTAGGATTAGGATTAGGACTTCTCTTAGTTTTAGGAGTGACTCTCAATCCAGGTTCTTTATTTTTATTTAATTTATAAACTCTTCCATGTTACATATAATTTTCTTAATTAATGTTATTTGATGTATTTCCATTCATGATTGCTTTCTTTTATTTACATGATTGCTGCTTCCCATCTGAAGACAATTTTTATTCAGTAAATTTACTATTTTCTTTTTGGCTTTGGTTGAGACATTGGTAACTCTTGAGTTATCAAACTCATTGTTGATTGAAAATTGGAATTAATTTGCCACTTAACTTACCTCCATAGTTAGAGGTTAATAAGGTGGGGGAAGAATCCAATTCTCATCACAATTGATAAGGATAACTAGGATAGGACCTCCAGTTCTTAATACCTTGCCAAGAGTTTATTTTTATTGCTATTATTTTATTTCCTCTGCTATTTACTATGGTTGCTTTTTATCTCATACTTTAAAAACCCCCAATTTACAATCTCCATAGCCAATAATAAGAACATACCTCCCTGCAATTCCTTGAGAAGACGACCTGAAGTTTAATACTCGGTTGTCAATTTTAAAGGGGTTTGTTACTTGTGACAACCAAAACGTTTGTACGAAGGGATTTTTGTTGGTTTAGAGACTATATCTACAACGCGACTATTTTTATGACATTCTTTACTGGCAAAAATCCTAACGTCAAAATGGCAATTGCAAATGTGTGCCTTATTATTGGTTATTGTAAATATTTTTCAAAAAAAAAAGAAAAAAATTTTTATTTCAGATTTTTATTTTAAATTTTTTTATCTTATCTTATCTTTTTCAAAAATCATATCTTTTTCAAAAATATTTTCATATTTTTTTTTCAAAAATTATATCTTTTTCAAAATATTTTTTTTTATTAATTTTTGTTTTTATTTTCTCTTACTACCATGAACTCTCACCCTTTTGGCTATGAGTTTGGTTACAATTATGTTGCAGGAAGAGGAAATTACAATGAGAACAGGCACCATGGTTGGAACAATCAAAGATGAGAGGAGCCACAAGGATTTGATCAACCCTCATGGCAACAACCACCTCCAATGGACTATCAACAACCATTCTGTGATGCATATCAGGATAATGGCTATGGTGAGCACTCTTTTGATTATCAACAACCGCCACCATATGCCTATGAACCCCCTCCTCAACATGACTTTAGACCACCATACTCACAAGCCCCTTTCTGCCATTCACCTCCATATAACCCTAACCCTCAACCACCATACCAACCACCTTATGAGCCATATGATATATAGAACCACCCCAATTCCAACCCAATTACTCACAAGAACCACCACTTCAATATTCACCATCTTCATATCCATCAATCCAAGAGCATTATGATCCTACTTATGAAAACCGAGTGCATCAAGAGGCAAACAATCGTCTCAAGGAAACAATGGATCGATTTCATGCAACCACTCAACAACTGGGGCAAGTATTAATTCAATGGGCTTCTAGACGCTTAAATAAATTCAATGGGCTTCTAGACGCTTAAATACACAAGGATTAGCCATAGCCCCATGTGGACAGTCTAGTGAAGAGCATAGCATAAAGGAGATACCAGAAACTCCAGTGGACAAGACAGAGCATGAATTCATACTAGAACAAGTAGAAGAAGCTATCATTGTTCAAGAAGAAGAGTTGGTTGAAGACTTAGGAGACACAAAACCTCCATGGGAAAGACAAGACATAGAGCCTCCTTCCAAGACGGTTGAATTTGATGCTGAAGAGGGTGTACAACCTCTAAAGCATATCATAGTTGAAGACTTGGAAAAAGGTTGATCAAGAGATGGAGATTCAAGAAGAAGCACAACCTCCCATGCCCTTAGGAAGCAATGAAAAGGAGATTGAATTGAAAGAGAGCTACCAAGAGGAAGAGGTTGAAATTGAAGAAGTTTGCAAAGAGGTGGTAATTATCAGAGAGGAGCACAAGGGAGTGGAGCTTGCAATTTCATTAAAGATACCTCCCCCTAAGTCACCATCATCCTTCACAACATTCAAGTGGGTAAAATTCATATCCCATAGCTTTCTAATCCCACTTGAATATGGGCTACTGGAGACGGATGGTCAACTTAGAGCTCTTTGTGGCATTAAGAGTAAAAGGAAGATGGTCAGTGGTAAGAATTGCCCTGCAAGGTTCATCATGGTTGGAAGCTTTAAGTTTAAATGCAAAGGTTGGTATAGAGCTCAACTGAATGGGTCTAGGAAGCTAAACAGAGTGTCGATAGAGCCTGATCTCGAATTCCGACTCCTTATGGACTAGCGTGTACTCCGGTGATTCGATCGCACTACAAAATGTCACCAAAAGCAGCAAGTTGACCACAAACACCGCCGCTGTCTTCTTCATCGCCATCATCTCCATTCCCCCTCGGCCTTCGCTTTTTTCATTTTTATTTAGTTTTATTTGCTATTTTATTTTATTTTATTATATTGAACCTGGAGTTTTGCATCACATTCATATTAACACTGCATTCTGCATCTTTTCAGATTCAAAAAAAAAAGCGAGCACGCGATGCGACCGCATCAGTGACGCGTCCGCGTCGCAAGGAGATGAGACAATATTAATATGAACAGAGAGTTTCGCAGGAGCAGCGCTGGAGGCATGCCAATGGCACAAATCGACCCACGCGACCGCGTCGCTGACGCGTCTGCGTCATTTGGAAAAATAGCCTCCCACGCGACCGCGTCACCCACGTGGCCGCGTGACCTGAAATCGGCGTAAAAAGGGTGTATGGCCGAAAGTTGAGCTGGAATTGGGCTGGACCCGTGCTAGCAGCACAAGCCCTGCCACGCGAATGCGTCACCCACGCGTCCGCGTCATATTGGAAATAAGGCCACCCGCGCGATCGCGTCGACCACGCGACCGCGTCACCCTGGATTTTGGCAATACCAAGTTTCGAACAGAGAGTTGTGCGACCGCGAGGCTGCACTCGCGCCACTAGCACAAATTGAGTCACGTGATCGCGTGCCCCACGCGTCCGCGTCGCCCAACCTTATCGCGCACCACGCGACCGCGTCACCCACGCGACCGCGTTGCCAGCGTCGCATAACCTATCCAGATTATTGCCAATTTTCTTATCCTCTCTTTTCTAATCCTAATTTCTTCCTTCTCTCTCCTTTCTCACTTTCTTTTTCTTCTTCTCCTCCTTTTTCCCTCTCATTTTATTTTATTTTATTTGCATACTTTTATTCTTTGCATATTTTTATTTTTCTAAATTTATTCTTTTACCATTGGTGTTCAAATGTTTTTATTCAACTGTTATTTCTTCTCTGGTATTATCTTGGTGCTTATGACTTGTTTTATTCTGGTTAGGTAATATTATTTAAATCAATGCCAATATTTGATACCTGTATTACTTTTGTATTGATTTTTAATTTATATTATCTTTCCTTCCCCACTCTCTCCCCCATTGTTGCATATTCTGCACCACTGGTATGCCATGGCTTCTATTGTTTTCTTACATGTTGTAGCTACCATGTGAATGAGACCCTTTTCATCTGGCATTAACCCAACCATAGTCCATCTTTTAATTTCTATCTTTATTTTTGGGTTACTTTTCTTCCCTTTTTTCTTTCAGGATGGCCACCAGGAAGAGAACCGGAAGACGATCACATGGGAGAGACAAACAAGTCCATCAGCACAATCCTTGGAGAAAAGCATCAGTTGGAACAGCCCGTCTACCTGCACATCTCAGCATGCACCGAGGATGGTGCAATCTTTAAGTGTGGGGAGGTCGATACCGACTTCCATGGGTTAGTCACTTCATATTTTAGCACCAATGTTTAAATTTTCTTTGTAGTTCATTATTGCATTTGCATAATTGATTGCATATTTGTTTGATTTTTTTTGTATATTTTACCACTTGGTTGAAGTAATATTTTCTTTTTCAAGAAAATTTTTAGAGAATTTCACTAATTTGAATAATTTTTTTTGTTACACTTGTTTGAAGAAATATTATTTTGGAACATAGTTTAAAGCTTGAACACACAAAACCAGTGAGATTTTGAGCCTATTTGATTGGTTGTATTTTATCAACCAATATTTTATTTTTGGTGTGTGTTTTTCTCTCTAAAATTGTGATCTCTGTCTTGCTTGATTCTATATTTCCATTTTTTAATGTATGCATACACTTATATGATTGAGGCCTTGTTTCACTGAGCTTACATACCCATATGGCCTTAACCTTTTCATTATCTATTGCAAACCAATTTTGAGCCTATTTTACCCCTTTGTTCTTTAT
>NC_029776.3:52658675-52672599 GCF_000817695.3 Arachis duranensis | reverse complement strand
AGTATGTTAGGAATTTTCTGAAAATGTGAAAAAATGTTTAGGACATGTTCATGCATTCAATAAATTAATCATATGCATAAAAAAAAGCAAAGCAAATAAGAAAAATGGGACAAAATGCCCAAAAGTAAGTAGTGAAGGCAATGCATATGTACTGTACTTAAAATTAGAATGCATGAATATGTGGAAAGCATGGTTAATGGATGGCTAGATGTTGTATTATGATTACATAGATTGTTTGAGTTAGGTGGGAATGTTTCAGTTAATTAAGGATTCAAATTTTAGTCCACTTAGCCAAATACAATCCTACCTTGACCCTAGCCCCATTACAACCCTTAAAAGACCTCTTGATTTGTGTATTGGTGCATTAAATTTTTGTTGATTGTTAGATGAAGAGCAAGCTATAGAAAGCGAGATTAGTAGAGAATTGAGAGAATTGACCCTAGACACTTGAAAGTTAGAATGATATACACTACCAAGGGTTCAGTGCTCAATTCTATGTTCCCTGCTTTCATGAGCTATCTTCTTCTTGCAAGTTATTTGTATTGTATTTTGTGATTTGAATTAGTGAAATCCAGTTCATATTTGTCTTGAAGAACTTATTTATTTTTAACCAAGTAGGTAAAAACAATTTGCATTTAGTTGCATTTAATTTAGGTTGCATTGCATTCCATCACTTTAACCTCATTTATTTACCTTGGATTTAGCATGAGGACATGCTAGTGTTTAAGTGTGGGGAGGTTGATAAACCCATATTTCATGAGATATTTTGTGCTTAATTTGAGTGATTTATACAATCCTTCACCTACTTATTCACATTAATTGCATGGCTTTACTTTCCCTCCCTTATTATGTCATATCGTGAAAAACATGTTTCCCTCATAGCCCTTTGGTCTTTCCTTATGGCTCTTTGATCTTCTCTTATTTCATTGAGGGTGGTAGCATGCCTTTGATGCTCCATTCTCAATTGCTCCATGTTAGTGCTCAATTCTCCAAGAGAAGTTTTCCATTGATCCCAATAGCTTTTGGGAGGAAAATACATCCCTTAAGGCATCTCAAGGATCTCATACTGAGGTGGTTGCACAGGCTCTTGTGTGTGCTCTCTAGTATGCTCCATCCTCTTCTTATTGATGGGTTTATCCTCCCCAATGGAAATGTCTCTATTTATGACAATTCTAGCTGAATTGCATAGATAACAGATGAGGTGTGAAAATACTAACCTTGAATTCGTGTGAGGCTTCTCAGCTACCTTATAAAATTCTTGAGGAATCACCTCATGTACTTCCACCTCAGTTCCAATCATGATGTAATGGATCATGATGGCTTTGTCAACAGTCACTTCTGATGATTGATAGTAGGGATGATGGATCTTTGGATAAATTCCAACCATCCTCTAGCTATGGGCTTTAGGTCAGCCCTTCTTAGTTGAATGGGCTTCCCTTGGGAATCTCTTTTCCACTGTGCTCTTTCCATACAAATGTTTGAGAGTACTTGATCCAATCTCTGATCAAAGTTGACTCTCCTAGTGTAAGGATGAGGATCTCCTTGCATTAGAGGCAAGTTGAACGCCAACCTCACACTTTCCGGGCTGAAATCTAAGATTCTTCCTCGGACCATAGTGCTCCAATTCCTTGGATTTAGGTTCGCACTAGTGTCATGGTTTTAAGTAACCCATGCATTAGCATAGAACTCTTGCACCATGAGAATCCCAACATCTTGAATGGGATTGGTTAGGACTTCCCAACCTCTCCTCTAGATCTCTCTTCGGATTTCTGAATACTCATTCTCCTTGAGTCTGAAAGGGACCTCAGGGATCACTTTCTTCTCAACCACTACTTCATAGAAGTGGTCTTGATGAGATTTGGTGATGAATCTCTCCATCTCCCAAGATTCATAGGGATTGGCTACTACCTTTCCCTTCTTCTTTCAAGAGAAATCTCCAACCTTAAGTGCCATGAATTTAATGGAAAGAAAAAGAACTATGCTTTTCCAACACCAAACTTAAAAGTTTGCTCGTCCTCGAGAAAAAATAAAATAAATTGAATAATGGAGTAGAAGAAGAAGAAAATTGAAGGAGGGAGAGGGAGAGAAAGGGCTCGGCCTTGTGGGTGGTAGGAGTGTATGAAAGGTGTGTGTGTGAAGGGATATGAAAAGGGGTATTGATGAGCGGATTTCATGTAGATTTTAGTGTATTTTATACGCTTTTTGGGGGTAATTTCATGTAGATTTTAGTGTATTTTAGTTAGTTTTTAGTATATTTTTATTAGTTTTTAGGAAAAATTTATATTTCTGGACGTTACTATGAGTTTGTGTGTTTTTCTATGATTTTAGGTATTTTCTGGCTGAAATTGAGGGAGCTGAGCAAAAATCTAATTTAGGCTGAAAAAGGATTGCTGATGTTGTTGGATTCTGACCTCCCTGCACTCGGAATGGATTTTTTGGAGCTACAGAAGTCCAAATGGCGCGCTCTCAATTGGGTTGGAAAGTAGACATCAAAGGCTTTCCAGAAATATATAATAGTCTATACTTTGCGCGAAGATAAATGACGTAAACTGGTGTTTAACGCCAGTTCCATGTTGCATTCTGGCGTTCAGCGCCAGAAACAGGTTGCAAGTTGGAGTTCAGTGCCAGAAATAGGTTACAACCTGGTGTTCAACTCCAGAAATAGCTCGGGCACGTGAGAAGCTTAAGTCTCAGCTCTAGCACACACCAAGTGGGCCCCAGAAGTGGATTTCTGCACTATCCATCTTAGTTTACTCATTTTTTGTAAACCTAGGTTACTAATTTAGTATTTAAACAACTTTTAGAGACTTATTTTGTATCTCATGACATTTTAGATCTGAATTTTGTATTCTCTGACGGCATGAGTCTCTAAACTCCATTGTTGGGGGTGAGGAGCTCTGCAGCGTCTCGATGAATTAATGCAATAATTTCTGTTTTCCATTCAAACATGTTTGTTTCTATCTAAGATGCTGATTCGTACTTAACTGTGATGGATGTGATGATCCGTGACACTCATCACCATCCTCAACCCATGAAACGTGTGCCTGACAAACACTTCTGCTCTACATTAGATTGAATGAGTATCTCTTAGATTCCTTAATCAGAATCTTTGTGGTATAAGCTAGAATCCATTGGCAGCATCCTTGAAAATCCAAAAAGTCTAAACCTTGTCTGTGGTATTCCGAGTAGGATTCAGGGATTGGATGATTGTGACAAGCTTCAAACTCGCGAGTGTTGGGCGTAGTGACAGACGCAAAAGGATCAATGGATCCTATTCCGACATGATCGAGAACCGACAGATGATTAGCCGTGCTGTGACAGAGCATTTGGACCATTTTCACTGAGAGGATGGGAAGTAGCCATTGACAATGGTGATGCCCTACATACAGCTTGCCATGTAAGGAGTCTTGCATGTTTGAAAGTGAGAAAGCATTATGTTGCAGGAATTCAGAAGAAAAAGCATCTCCAAAACTCCAACATATTCTCCATTACTACATAATAAGTATTTATTTCATGCTCTTTTATTTTTTACAATTAAAACTAAGAATCATTATTGATATTATATCCTCACTAAGAGTTACAAGATAACCATAACTTGCTTCAAGCCAACAATCTCCGTGGGATCGACCCTTACTCACGTAAGGTATTACTTGGACGACCCAGTGCACTTGTTGGTTAGTTGTGCGGATTGCAAAAGCGTGATTGCAATTTCGTGCACCAAGTTTTTGGTGCCGTTGCCGGGGATTGTTTAAGTTTGAACGACTGACGGTGAATCTTGTTGCTTAGATTAGGAAAAATTAGTCTTTTTGGTTTAGAGTCACTAGAATTGCATCTTTTATTATCCCTTTTAATTTTTTTTTTCAAAAATATTATTTTTCTTTATTAATTTTTAGTTTTTCTATGAGTTTAGTGTCCTGTTTTAAGTTTGGTGTCAATTGCATGTTTTTAAAAATTTATACATTTTTCAAAAATTCATGCATGTGTTCTTTATGATCTTCAAATTGTTCTTGTCAATTTTTCTTGTTTGATCTTTGGTTTGTCTTGTTTTGTGTCTTTTCTTGTATTGTCAATTTTTCTTGTTTGATCTTTGGTTTGTCTTGTTCTGCGTCTTTTCTTGTTTTTCTTGTACTTTTTCAAAACATTAGTTTAAAAAAAATGTATTTTTATCTATAAAAATAATACGTCTTTAAAACACGTTACATTTATAGCTCAATTGGCTAGAGCATTGGTTTGTGTTATTGGTAATTGGGTATCTTCTTTTTAAAATTTTTTCAAAAATAATTTTTCTTTGATTAAATCATGTAAGAAACTTTAAGTTTGGTGTTTTCTTGTTAATTTTTCTTTAGTTTTCGAAAATTTTAATTGGTTTTCTAAAAATTTTATGTTTGGTGTTCTTTCTTTTGTTCTTGGTGTTCTTGTGAGTCTTCAAGGTGTTCTTGAGTTTTCCTTGTATTTTGATCTTAAAATTTTTAAGTTTGGTGTTCCTTGGTGTTTTCCCTCCAAAATTTTCGAAAACAAGGAACATTAGATCTAAAAATTTTAAGTCTTGTGTCTTTTGTGTGTTTTTTTCTTTCATCATAAAATTCAAAAATCAAAAAAATATCTTTTCTAACTATTTTTAAGCAAATATTTCGAAATTTTTCATAAAAATTCAGATTTCAATTTCAAAATTTTTCAAAATCTTATCCTTTTAAGATTTAAAAAAAATCACATCTTTTTCAAATATATCCTAACCACTTTCTCTCTCTTTAGATTTTTAAAAAAATCACATCTTTTTCAAAAATATCCTAACCACTTTCTCTCTCCTCACTTTTTCGAAAATCTTCATAAAATATTTTCAAAATCTTTTTTATTTTAGTTTTTATTTTATTTCATTTTATTATTTCAAAAATTATTTTTCTTATATAATAAAATAAATAAAATAAATCCACATCATCTCCCTTTCTCCATCATGGATCTAAGTGGAAATGAACAGTGCAGAAGGACTCTGGAGACATATGCTAACCCCACTACTGCTTCATACGGGAGTAGTATCTGTATACCCTCCATCGGAGTTAGTAGCTTTGAGTTGAACCCTCAGCTCATTATCATGGTGCAGCAAAATTGCCAGTATTCTGGTCTTCCACAGGAAGAACCTACAGAGTTTCTGGCACAGTTTTTATAAATTGCTGACACAGTACATGATAAGGAAGTAGATCAGGATGTCTACAGATTATTATTGTTTCCATTTGCTGTAAAAGACCAAGCTAAGAGGTGGTTAAATAACCAACCTAAGGACAGCATAAAGACATGGAAACAACTGTCAGAAAAATTCCTGAATCACTATTTTCCTCCAAAACAGATGACACAGCTAAGGCTGAGCATCCAAGGCTTCAAACAAGGAGATAATGAATCCCTTTATGATGCCTGGGAGAGATACAGAGAGATGCTAAGAAAATGCCCTTCAGAAATGTTTTCAGAGTGGGTGTAGTTAGACATCTTTTATTATGGGCTTACAGAGAAAGCTCAGATTTCTTTAGACCACTCATCTGGTGGATCTATACACATGACAAAGACAATTGAAGAAGCTCAAGAGCTCATTGATATAGTTGCTAGAAATCAGCATCTGTACCTAAGTAGTGAACCTTCCATGAAAGAAGAGGCTAAAACAGTAACTGCTAAACTAAGTCCTACAGAACAAGTTACTGAATTCAATCAACAATTAGATTTTCTAACAAAACAGCTAGCCGAATTCAAGGAGATACTACAAGAGAGAAGAATGGCTAATATGAATATGGAAGTGCAGCTAAAGCGAACAGAACAACAGTTATCAAAACAAATAATAGAATAGTGCCAAGCAATTCAATTAAGAAGTGGAAAAACATTAAATACCTCACTTCAAGGCAGCAAGAAGCCAAGAAATGAACAAACGGCTACCCAAAATCCCTCTGAGGACAGTCAGAGCCTAGAGAGGAATAATTCTGGCGCTCAAACGCCAGAAAAGGAGTGGAGAGCTGGCGTTGAACCCCTAACCCATGCTCAGTCCTAGCGTTCAATGCTAGAAACAAGCAAGGAATTGGCGTTGAACGCCCAAAGGAAGCACAGTTTTGGCATTCAGATGCCAGAAACAGGTACGGAGTTGGCGTCTAACGCCACTCCAGCTTCCACCCCTGGCATTCAAACACCAATGGGAGATCAGACACATGCAAGTGCTGATAGCAGCCCCTCTAAAAAGGCTTCTCAACCCACATCTGTAGACAATAAACTTACAGCTACTAAGGTTGAGGAATACAAAGCCAAAATGCCTTATCCTCAAAAACTCTGTCAAGCGGAATAGGATAAGCAATCTGCCCGCTTTGCAGACTATCTCAGAACTCTTGAAATAAAGATTCCGTTTGCAGAGGCACTTGAGCAAATACCCTCTTATGCTAAGTTCATGAATGAGATCTTAAGTCATAAGAAGGATTGAAGGGAAACTGAAAAAGTTTACCTCACTGAAGAATGCAGTGCAGTCATTCTGAAAAGCTTACCTAAGAAGCTTAAAGATCCCGGAAGCTTTACGATACCATGCACATTAGAGGGTACTTGTACCAAGAAAGCTTATGTGATCATGGGGCAAGTATCAACCTAATACTTGCATCTACTATCAGAAATCTTGGTTTGACTGAAGAAGTCAAGCCAACCCGGATATGCCTCCAACTTGCTGATAGCTCCATTAAATACCCATCAGGCGTGATTGAAGACATGATTGTCAAGGTTGGGCCATTTGCCTTTCCTACTGACTTTGTGGTGCTGGAAATGGAGGAGCACAAGATTGCAACTCTCATTCTAGGAAGACCTTTCCTAGCAACTGGACGAACCCTCATTGACATCCAAAAAGGGGAAGTGACCCTGAGAGTCAATGAGGACGAGTTTAAGTAGAATGTTGTCAAAGCTATGCAGCATCCAGACACCCCAAACGATTGCATGAGCATTGATATTATTGACTCTCTGGTAAAAGAGGTCAACATGACTGAGAGTCTCAAATCAGAGCTAGAGGATATCTTTAAAGATGCTCAGCCTGATCTGGAGAAACCAGAGAGAATAATAGAACCTCTAAAAATCCCTCAGGAAGAGGAAAAACCTCCCAAACCCGAGCTCAAACCATTACCACCATCCCTGAAATATGCATTTTTGGGAGAAGGTGATACAAGCTCTACCTTAGAGCCACAAGAAGAGGAAGCACTAATTCAAGTGCTAAGGACACACAAGACAGCTCTTGGGTGGTCCATCAGTGATCTTAAGGGCATTAGCCCAGCCAGATGCATGCACAAGATCCTATTGGAGGGTGACGCTAAGCCAGTGGTTCAACCACAGAGGTGGCTGAATCCAGCCATGAAGGAGGTGGTGCAGAAGGAGGTCATTAAATTACTAGAGGCTGGGATTATTTATCCTATTTCTGATAGCCCCTGGGTAAGCCCTGTCCAAGTTGTCCCTAAGAAGGGTGGCATGACAGTGGTTCATAATGAAAAAAATGAACTGGTTCCTACAAGAACAGTTACAAGGTGGCGTATGTGTATTGATTATAGAAAACTCAATACAGCTACCAGAAAGGATCATTTTCCTTTACCATTCATAGACCAGATGCTAGAAAGACTAGAGGTCATGAATACTACTGCTTCCTGGATGGATATTCAGGTTATAATCAAATTGTAGTAGATCCCAAGGATCAAGAGAAAATAGCATTCACATGTCCATCCGGAGTATTCGCATACAGAAGGATGCCATTTGGTCTGTGCAATGCACCTGCAACCTTTCAAAGGTGCATGCTCTCAATTTTCTCTGATATGGTGGAAAATTTTCTGGAAGTCTTCATGGATGACTTTTCAGTATTTGGACACTTATTCAGCTCCTGTCTTGACCATCTAGCACTTGTTCTAAAGAGGTGCCAAGAGACTAACCTGGTTTTAAACTGGGAGAAATGTCACTTTATGGTGACTGAAGGAATTGTCCTTGGGCACAAAATTTTGAACAAGGGAGTAGAGGTGGATCAAGCTAAGGTAGAGGTAATTGAAAAATTACCACCACCTTCCAATGTTAAGGCAATCAGAAGCTTTCAAGGGCATACAGGATTCTATAGGAGGTTTATAAAAGACTTTTCAAAAATCGCCAAACCTCTGAATAATCTGCTAGCTGCTGACATGCCATTTATCTTTGATAAGGAGTGTCTGCAGGTGTTTGAGACTTTGAAAGCTAAGTTGGTCACAACACCAGTCATCTCTGCACCAGACTGGACATTACCATTTGAACTTATGTGTGATGTCAGCGACCATGCCATTAGTGCAGTGTTGGGAGAAAGGCATGACAAGCTTCTGCACGTCATATGCTAGCCGTGTTTTAAATGACGCACAGAAGAACTACACAACCACAAAAAAAGAGTTACTTGCAGTGGTTTACGCCATTGACAAGTTCAGATTTTATTTAGTAGGATCAAAAGTGATTGTGTACACTGACCATGCTACTCTTAAATATCTACTCAAAAAGCAGGATTCAAAACCTAGACTCATCAGATGGGTGTTGCTTCTGCAAGAGTTTGATATAGAAATAAGAGATAGAAAAGGGACAGAGAACCAAGTAGCAGATCACCTGTCCCGAATAGAACCAGTAGAAGGGGCGTCCCTCCCTCTTACTGAGATCTCTGAAAACTTTTCAGATGAGCAACTCTTTGCCATCCAGGAAGTGCCATAGTTTGCAGACATTGCAAACTACAAGGCAGTGAGATTCATACCCAAAGAGTACAGTAGGCAGCAATAAAAAAAATTGACGACGGATGCAAAGTACTATCTCTAGGATGAACCATATCTCTTCAAGAGATGTGCAGATGGAATAATCTATAAATGTGTGCCTAAGGAAGAAGCACAAAAGATCCTCTGGCACTGCCATGGATCACAGTATGGAGGACATTTTAGAAGTGAGCGAACAGCCACAAGAGTCCTCCAATGTGGCTTCTACTGACCTACTCTCTATAAATACTCCCGAGTGTTTGTACTTAATTGTGACAGTTGCCAAAGATCTGGCAATCTTCCTCATAGTTATGCCATGCCTCAACAAGGGATCTTAGAGATTGAGTTGTTTGATATATGGGGTATTGACTTCATGGGGCCTTTCCCACCATCATACTCAAACACTTATATTCTGGTGGCTGTGGATTATGTATCCAAATGGGTGGAAGCTGTTGCAACACCCACTAATGATACTAAGACAGTGCTAAAATTCCTCCAAAAATACATCTTCAGCAGATTTGGTATCCCTAGAGTACTAATCAGTGATGAGGGCACCCATTTCTGCAATAAACAGCTTTACTCTACTTTGGTTCGATATGGAGTTAGCCACAGGGTGCCAACTCCAAATCATCCACAGACAAATGGGCAAGCTAAAGTCTCTAATAGAGAACTTAAAAGAATCCTGGAACGGACTGTGATTAACCATAGAAGGGATTGGGCAAGAAGCTTGGATGATGCTCTGTAGGCATACAGAACAGCATTCAAGACTCCTATAGGAACTTCTCCATACCAGCTTGTGTATGGAAAAGCTTGTCACTTGCCACTGGAACTGGAACATAAGGCCTATTGGGCAACCAGATTCCTAAACCTTGATGCCAAGTTTGCTGGAGAAAAATGATTGCTCCAGCTAAATGAGCTAGAGGAATTCAAACTCAATGCTTTCAAAAATGCAAAAATTTACAAAGAGAAAGCAAAAGAAACTGTCAACCAGAGTCTTTGAGCTAGGGCAGAAAGTTCTGCTATTTAATTCTAGGCTCAGATTCCCCGGGAAACTGAAATCCCGGTGGAGAGGTCCATATGTGTTTACAAGTGTGTCACCATATGGATATGTGGAGTTTCATGATAATGATTCTAACAAAAAGTTCATTGTTAATGGACAGAGAGTCAAACATTATCTTAAAAGCAATTTTGAGCAAGAATGCTCAAAACTGAGACTTGATTAAAGCTCAGTAATAGTCCAGCTAAAGACAATAAAGAAGCGCTTGCTGGGAGGCAACCCAGCCATTTACAAAGCTTATTTGTTAATTAATTGATTTTTACAGGTTTATGTCAATTATCTTCAAGGTAAAATAGCAATTGCTTGAGTTCACAGAGTTACAGAAGGATTCAGAGGATAAAACAGCAAAAAGAAGCTCACTGGTGCGAAAAAGAGCTGTTTTAGGTGTTGAACGCCCAAAATAAGCATCTACTGGGCGTTCAACGCCAGTAGAGATAACCATCTGGGCGTTAGACGCCAGAAAGAAGCATCTTCTGGGCGTTGAATGCCAGAAAGAAGCACCTTCTGGGCGTTTAACGCTAGATTTTTAGCGTCCTTGGCGTTCAGAAAAATGCCCAGTGACAAAGGAGTTTCTGGCGTTCAACGCCAGCTAAAAGTAACAGCTGGGCATTGAACACCCAGGAGAAGCTACAATTGGGTGTTAAATGCCCAAAACATGCAGTGGTTGGGCGTTTAACGCCAGGATTGTGGGGAGGAGGTGAGTTCGTTTTTAACTCAATTTTTTTCCAATTTTTATGTTTCAATCCATGATTTCTTGCATAAACATGTTACAACCTCTCATTCTTCAATTCCAAAAATTTTAATCCTAATTTCTAAAATCCCTTTTTCAAAGATATCAAAGGTATCTTAATTCATAAGCACAAATCTTTTTCAAATCCCATCCCACTTCTTTTCAAATTTTTTTTCATAACTCAATTATCTTTTCAAATTCATCTCAAATCTTTTCTTTTCAAAATGAAAATTCAAATTTATCTTTTTCAACTATCTTTCATAAACTTTTCAATTTTAAATTATATCTTTTTCATATCATACTTATCATTCACAAATTATATCTTCTATCTTATCCTTTCCAAAATTTTCAAAAACCCACCCCCTCCCTTTAAATCCCATTCAGCCTCCCCCCATTCCTCCACCATTCAAATTTGGCTCTCCTACTATCCCTCTCCTTTCCTTTCTTTTGCTTGAGGACAAGCAACCCTCTAAGTTTGGTGTGTTTATCCGTGATCACTAAGCCATACCCACTAAAATCATGGCTCCTAATGGGAAGCAAACCACTCCAAGAGGCAAGAAAGAGAATACTCCAAAACCACTTTGGAATCAAGGAAAGTTCTTAACCAAAGAACATTCAGACCATTACTACAAAATAATGGGTCTAAGGTCAGTGATCCCGGAAGTCAAATTTGATCTGAAAGAAGATGAATATCCGGAGATCTAAGAGCAAATTCGAAATAGGAGCTGGGAAATCCTAGCTAATCCGGAAACAAAGGTGGGAAGAAACATGGTTCAGGAATTCTACTCTAACTTGTGGCAAACAGACAGGCAGAGAATATCTGGAACTGCCCTCTATGACTATCAGACCTTGGTCAGAGGAAAGATTGTTCACATCCATCCTGACAAAATTAGGGAGATCTTTAAGCTACCTCAGCTGAAAGATGACCCAGACTCCTTTAATAGGAGAATGATGAGAACAAATAAGGGCTTAGACAAGATTCTAGAGGACATATGCCTCCCTGGAACCAAATGGACAACCAGCACCAAGGGAGTCCCAAATCAACTCAAGAGAGAAGATCTCAAACCAGTCGCCAGAGGCTGGCTGGACTTCATTGGTCGTACTATACTGCCCACTAGCAACCACTCTGAAGTCACCATTAAAAGAGCAGTGATGATCCATTGCATTATGTTGGGAAGAGAAGTGGAAGTTCATCAGCTGATTTCGTGTGAACTATACATAATTGCAAACAAGAACTCCAAAGATGCCAGATTGGCTTATCCAAGCTTAATCTCTATGCTATGTAAAGATGCTGGAGTGAAAATGGGAGTAACTGAGTATATCTTAGTTGAGCGACCAATCACCAAAATATCAATGGAAAAACAAGAAGTTCAGGACGACCCCATCAAGAGGAGAGCAAAGGAATTCCTCCCGGAGATCCCCCAAATTGAATACTGGAAGCATCTTGAAGCATCTGTTGCCAAGTTGCAAGAAGCTATGGACCAAATCAAGGAAGAACAGAATAATAAAAAAAGCATGCTTTGCAAACTACTTGGGGAACAAGAAGAGCAAAGGCATGACTTGAAGGAACTAAAGCGTCAAAAGCTATCTCTTGAAGAACCAAGCACTCCACAGACTAGAGGAACATCTATTTCCCAAAATAAAGGTTGTTGAGTCATAATCTTAGCTTTAACTCTGTGATAGTTATTCTTATAAGAATTTACCTTAGAAGTTATATATGAGTAGTAAGTAGTATATCTATTTTGATTTTATCTCCAAGTAAGCTATAATTTATTTTTCTCATCATCATCAAACATGAATAAAATAGTAGAATTTTTAGAATAAAGAGGCAATAATTTTTTGAGTTCTTAATAAGGAAAATTCTAATTATTTATATGTGGTGGCAACACTTTTTGTCTTCTGAATGAATGCTTGAACAGTGCATATTTTTTATATTGAATTTTATGAATGTTCAAATTGTTGGCTCCTGAAAGAATGATGAACAAGAGAAATATTATTGTTGATCTGAAAAATCATAAAATTGATTCTTGAAGCAAGAAAAAGCAGTGAAAAAAAAAGCAAAAGAGGTAGAAAAAGCCAATATCCCTTTAAACCAAAAGGCAAGGGTGAAAAGGATCCAAGGCTTTGAGCATCAATAGACAGGAGGGCCCAAGGAAATAAATCCAGGCCTAAGCGGCTAAATCAAGTTGTCCTTAACCATGTGCTTGTGGCATGTAGGTCCAAGTGAAAAACTTGAGATTGAGTGTTTAAAGTCGTGATCCAAGGCAAAGGAGTGTGCTTAAGTACTCTGGACACCTCTAATTGGGGACTTTAACAAAGCTAAGTCACAATCTGAAAGGGTTCACCCAGTTATGTGTCTGTGGCATTTATGTATCCGGTGGTAATACTGGAAAACAAAGTGCTTAGGGCCACGGCTAAGACTCATAAAGTAACTGTGTTCAAGAATCAACATACTACACTAGGAGAATCAATAATACTATTTGAATTCTGAGTTCCTATGGATGCCAATCATTCTGAATTTCAAAGGATAAAGTGAGATGCCAAAACTGTTCAGAAGCAAAAAGCTACTAGTCCCGCTCATCTAATTAGAATATGAGCTTCACTTGAAACTCTGAGATATCATTGATACGTAAAAATTAAGATTTCACGTAATTACCGGCAAGTATACCGGATCGTATCAAGTAGTAAGACTCACTAAGAGTGAGGTCGATCCCACGAGGATTGGAAGATTAAGCAACTTTAGTTAAATGGTAAGTTTAGTCAAGCGAACATGATTTTGATTTTATGAGCAATATGACTTTTGAATATAATTACAGGAATTTAAATAGCAATTAAGATCAAGAATATAGAAATAAAATGGAAGTAAATAACTGAAACTTAAATTGCAAGAAACTTAAATAACATCAAAGATAAATGGCAAGGAATTAAAGGGTGCAGAAATTTAAAGAACATAAGAGTAAATAGCAAGAATTGAAAGAACAAAATGTAGATGACAAGAATAATAAATTGACAGAATGTAAAAGGGAATTGGGTTATGGGTAATCAAACAACTAGGAGTAAAAGAAATAAGAATTGATGATGGAGAAGATCATTAGGGATCAGAGATGCTAGTGTTCATGAATTGATGTTGGTCAAATCCTTCTCAATCATGGGTATAGATCCATGGCAAATGGGTGATTGAATCCCAATCTCTTGGTGATTCAATCTCTCTCAACATAGCCAATTGCCACTCTCGTGATCTAATTGTTAATGAGAAGAGATGAAGATCAAATTTAATCCAGCCACACAATTTCCAAAATCTCAACCAAGGAGAGTTACATCTCACATACTAACCAAGGTATATTGATTGAGGAAATCATGAAAGGATGAACTCTAAACTGAATTATGTGGCTCATT
>NC_029776.3:52656881-52658199 GCF_000817695.3 Arachis duranensis | reverse complement strand
TATACATCATTGGAAAGCTCTTGATGTCTATTTTCTAATGCTACTGGAATCACCTCAATTGGACTTTCCTAGCTCAATTTATGGTTCCTCAAAGAAGGTAAGGTCAGGCTGCCAAGTTGTTGCCAAGTTGTTGTGAATAACGCACCTTCAACCCCAAGTTGGCAACGTGCCCGTGCCTTACTCTCCCAAGGCAAGGACTTGGGGCTGGCGTTGTTGCAAAACACGCCCCCCTTGTGGCACGTTGGCAACGTGCTCGAGCCACACTTCTAGGCTAATCTCTAGCCTTCTTGAATTTCACTTCATGTTCTTGTTTTTAGGGCCTAAAGATGACTCTGGTTTGGCTTCAATTTTGTGCTTCACCATAGACTATTATATATGGTTGGAAATCTCTGAATGTCAGCTTTTCAATGCAACTGGAAGCACTCAATTTGGATCTCTGTAGCTCAAGATATCTTCCATTGAAGAGGACATGGTCAGGCTGCCTTGTTGGAGTTGTTGTGAATAACGCCCATACATTTCAAGTTAGCAACGTGCACCAAAATTTCCTGGCGTTGTTGTGAATAACTCCTTCTCTTTAGCACGTTGGCAACGTGCTCGAGCCTTTCTCAAGGCTCCATGCTTGCTTCCTGGCGTTGGCAACGTGCATGGCAAGGCCAATGGGCGTTGGCAACTTGGTTGGCACCAAGACTTGGTGCCTAGCCAAGCAACCATTCCTGGCGTTGTTGCCAAACACTCCAATGCTTCCTAGCTTCAACAACGTGCTCGAGCTCCTCTTTGGTGCCAAAATTGCTTGTGTGTGGCGTTGGCAACGCCACTCTAGAGTTGGCAACGCCAACTTTGCTTCCAGGGTTGCCAAGCTTGCTTGGCGTGGTTGTGTGTGGCGTTGGCAACGCCCTCCTCAAGTTGGCAACGCCAACTTTGCTTCTTCCAGGGCCAAGCTTGCCTTGCTTGTGTGTGGCGTTGTCCATAAAAACGCACCATGTTCCCAAGTTGGCAACGCCAACTCCTCTTCCTGGCGTTGGCAAGAATAACGCCCATTGTATCCAAGTTGGCAACGCCAACTTCTTGCCCAGCTTGCATCATTCTTGCTTCCATGCATCCTTGTTTCATCACCTATCATCAACAAGGGAAATAGCTTCAAAGTCTTGCCAATTCATGCAATAAATTTCATGAGATTTATTCATACTCATTCATATATGCATTCCTTAAATCATTTGCATGAATTAGGCTAGAATCAACATATTCCTTGGTACTCTCATGCATGGAAACAAAACTCATAAAAGGACTTGTTTATTTAGAGAAAATGAGTGAAATTAAG
>NC_029776.3:52653130-52655380 GCF_000817695.3 Arachis duranensis | reverse complement strand
TTCTCCTTGTTGTTGTGTTGTTGCATCTCCTTTTGGATCTTCTTTCTTTTTGCTCCTCCTTTCTCCTTGTTGTTGTGTTGTTGCATCTCCTTTTGGATCTTCTTTCTTTTTGCTCCTCCTTTCTCCTTGTTGTTGTGTTGTTGCATCCCTCTCTTCTCTTTGCCACACTCCTTGGCTTATCATTGTCTCATTTAGCCTTTGTTGATTAAATCTCACCCTTGCAAGTTCTTGCTGTTCAAATATTTTCCGAGCCTCATTAAAACATTTGATTTGTGGGTTGATCAATGGGGTGTGGAACAGAGGTAACTAAGCTTTTCTTGGGTGCATATGTCATAGTCAAGTCTGTCCTTGTGCCTGGCTTCCCTGAACATTCTGTTTTCATTGAAATCTCTGTAGAGTGTTTCATGTCTAGCATCCAACCTATGGAGAAGTTCTCTTTGCTGAGCTTGCTCTATCCTTAGTTGAGCTTGTTCTTGTATCACTTTCTCCATGGCTTTTTCATGTTCCATAGTTGAATTGTTGATGGCTTCCTGCATCTTGGCATATTGTTCTTGTTGTAGTTCCATCATGTGTGCTTGGTACTCATTTTGTTGGTTCATCCATTGAACTTGAACCCCTCTTTGTTGATCCATCAATTGCCAAAGGTCCCTTTGTTGTTGTGCTTGTTCCTCTTGGCTTCTTTGGATTTGTGAATATTGCCCAGAAATCCCTTCCAAGGCGGCTTGGAGTTGGTTCATGTTTAAAGTGTGGGGTTCTTCCACTTGAGGCTCCTCCTCTTGTCTTACTTCTTTCCTTTTTTTCCTTCTTGCTAAAGGTTGCCTTTCCAATTGGGTTGTGGTGATGAACTCCAACCTTTCTTTGGTAAGAGGTTTCCCAACAGAGACCACATCAGTTTCTTCAAATTCTCCCAGAGGTACTCCAGCTTCTTCACATAGGCGCAGAATGGTACTAGGATATCCTAGCCAACTATCCTGTTTGACCTTTTGAGCCATGTCAATGATGTTCTTGGCTATAATGTCTCCAACATTGATTTCCCCTCCTTTCATTATGCAATGGATCATTATAGCTCTATTCACCGTTACCTCAGAGTTATTTGAAGTAGAGATCAATGACCTCCTCACTATGTCATGCCATCCTTTTGCTTGAGGTATGAGATCACCTCTCCGAAGTTTGAGTGGTTGTCCATGTGAATCCAACACCCAATCCGTGCCTATTCTGCATAAGTCACTCACCACATCCACATATCTTGGGTCATTTTCAACCCTTTCTTCATAGCTGGGTCGTTTGAACTGTTTTGCCTTGACCTTTAGCACCCTGTTGATGGTGTCTGGGCTACAATCAACAGTCACACCTCTTACATAACTCATGTAAGGTTCTTCATCATCATATTCTCTTATCACATTAGTTTAGAATTCATGGATGAGAAGCATGCTCACTTCTTGAGGTTGGTCACAGAGGAGCTCCCATCCCCTTTTTCTGATTATTTTTTGTATCTTAGGGTATTCATCTTTTTTAAGCTTGAATGGTAGCTCTGGAACAACATCTTTGCTTGACATCCAACTAAAGATCCGCTCATTGTGTTTGGATTTGAATCTTCTTTCATCAAATTCATCTTCTCTCCTATCCCTTGATGATGAGGCCATTGAGATTCACTTGCAAGGTTGAATCTTCCACACCAAACTTAGATCAATGCTTGTCCTCAAGCATAAAGAAAATAGTTATGAATGAGAGAGATATGAGATGAGCACGGTGACTTAGAGAAGGTAGAAAATGATGGTGAAGGAGGTTGAGTGTTTCGGTTATGTGAGAGATGTGATGCTTCCAAGAGTTTTGTTGGGTAAAGATTAGGCCTAAGGCAAGAATATATGACACATGGAGTGAGATAGGGGTGTGGTGTGAATTCGGGTGATGAAATGAGGTTATGGGGGTAGAAGAATAAGTGATGAAGAATGAGGTTTGATGAATATGGTTGAAGTATTTAAAGTGAAAGTTGCTGGGAAGGCATTTAAGGCTCGGTCATGGCATGCTTCCTTGTGCCCAATGCATGTTGATTTGTTTTTCCCCATGCACAAAGTTCAAAACTCATGTGACTTCCCTTCCTTGTGTATCCGTGACCTCACTCACCAAGATTCCCCATCATTTCTTTCTTTCTTTCATTATATGCTTCCAAGATTCCCCATCATTTCTTCCTTTCTTTCCTGCAACAAAATGCCAAAGGCTTGAGATTCTTAAAGTGACATTAATGGCTAA
>NC_029776.3:52639579-52650606 GCF_000817695.3 Arachis duranensis | reverse complement strand
GTTCTTCTGGTTCCCTCTCTGGGGCCGAAGCCAATGATCACCATTATCACTTATGTATTTTCAATGGTGGAGTTTCTACACACCATAGATTAAGGTGTGGAGCTCTGCTGTACCTCGAGTATTAATGCAATTACTATTGTTCTTCTATTCAATTTAGCTTGTTCTTATTCCAAGATATTCATTCGCACTCAAGAACTTGATGAATGTGATGATTATGTGACGCTCATCATCATTCTCACTTATGAACGCGTGCCTGACAACCACTCCCGTTCTACAAGCAAACAAGGCTTGAATGTTTATCTCTTGGATTCTTTAACCGGAATCTTCGTGATATAAGCTAGAATTGATGGCGGCATTCAAGAGAATCCGGAAGGTCTAAACCTTGTCTGTGGTATTCTGAGTAGGACTCAATGATTGAATGACTGTGACGAGCTTCAAACTCCTGAAGGCTGGGCATTAGTGACAGACGCAAAAGAATCAATGGATTCTACTCCAATCTGATTGAGGACCGACAGATGATTAACCGTGCCGTGACAGGGTGCGTTGAACATTTTCACTGAGAGGACGGGAGTGTAGCCACTGACAACGGTGATGCCCAACATACAGCTTGCCATGGAAAGGAGTAAGAACGATTGGATGAAGACAGTAGGAAAGCAGAGAGAGACGGAAGGGACAGAGCATCTCCATTCGCTTATCTGAAGTTCTCACCAATGAATTACATAAGTATCTCTATCTTTACTTTATGCTTTATTCATATATCATCCATAACCATTTTAGTCTGCCTGACTGAGATTTACAAGGTGACCATAGCTTGCCTCATACCAACAATCTCCGTGGGATCGACCCTTACTCGCGTAAGGTTTATTACTTGGACGACCCAGTGCACTTGCTGGTTAGTTGTGCGAAGTTGTGTTTATGCCATGGTATTGAGCACCAAGTTTTTGGATTCATTACCGAGGATTATTTGAGTTGTGAAAAGTAGTGATCACAATTTCGTGCACCACTTGTCTGCCATTTGTAATGAGAATATGACAGGTTGTACCTTAATGATCCCTAGCTTCTCCATTACAGAGAGTGGCATAAGATTTATACTTGACCCCAGGTCACACAGAGCCTTGTTAAAGGTCATGGTGCTTATGGTACAGGGTATTAAGAATTTACCAGGATCTTGTCTCTTTTGAGATAAAGTTTTCTGAATCCATGTATCTACTTCACTAATGAGCAAGAGAGGTTCACCTTCCCAAGTCTCATTACCAAACAACTTGGCATTCAGCTTCATGATGGCTCCTAGATATTGAGCAACTTGCTCTCCAGTTACATCTTCATCCTCTTCAGAGGAAGAATAATCTTCAGAGCTCATGAATGGCAGAAGGAGGCTTAATGGAATCTCTATGGTCTCTATATGAGCCTCAGATTCCTTTAGGTCTTCAATAGGGAACTCCTTCTTGCTTGAGAGACGTCCCATGAGGTCTTCCACATTGGGTTTCACGTCCTCCCCCTCCTCCTTGCATTAGGCCATATTGACTATATCAAATGGCCTTACACTCTCTCTTTGGATTCTCTTCTGTATTGCTTGAAAGAGTACTAGGATGGGTTTCAGTAACTTTCTTACTCAGCTGGCCCATTTTTGCCTCCAAATTTCTAATGGAGGATCTTGTTTCATTCATAAAACTTAAAGTGGCCTTAGACAGATCAGAGACTAAATTTGCTAAGTTAGAGGTACTCTGTTCATAACTCTCTGTCTGTTGTTGAGAAGATGATGGATAAGGCTTGATATTGCTGAGCCTATTTCTTCCACCATTATTAATGCCTTGTTGAGGCTTTTGTTGATCTTCCATGAGAAATTTGGATGATTTCTCCATGATAAATTATAGGTGTTTCCATAAGGTTCACCCATATAATTTACCTCTGATATTGCAGGGTTCTCAGGATCATAAGCTCCTTCTTCAGAAGATGCCTCTTTAGTACTGTTGGATGCGTTTTGCCATCCATTCAGACTTTGAGAAATCATGTTGACTTGCTGAGTCAACATTTTGTTCTGAGCCAATATGGCATTCAGAGCATCAATTTCAAGAACTCCCTTCCTCTGAGGCGTCCCATTATTCATGGAATTCCTCTCAGAAGTGTACATGAATTGGTTATTTGCAACCATATCGATGAGTTCCTAAGCTTCTGCAGGCGTTTTCTTTAGGTGAATGGATCCACCTGCAGAATGGTCCAATGACATCTTGGAAAACTTAGATAGACCATAATATAATATATCTATTATGGTCCATTCTGAAAACATGTCAGAAGGACACTTTTTGGTCATCTGCTTGTATCTTTCCCAAGCTTCATAGAGGGATTCACCAGTTTTTTGCTTGAAGGTCTGAACATCCACTGTAGGTTTCCTCAGCTTTTGAGGAGGAAAGAATTTACCCAAGAAGGCCATGACCAGCTTATCCCAGGAGTCTAGGCTATCTTTAGGTTTTGAGTCCAACCATGTTCTAGCTCTGTCTCTTACAGTAAAAGGGAAAAGCATGAGCCTGTAGACTTCAGGATCTACTCCATTAGTCTTAACAGTCTCACAGATCTGCAAGAACTCAGTTAAAAATTGGTAGGGATCTTCTGATGGAAGTCCATGAAACTTGCAGTTTTATTGCATTAGAGCAACTAGTTGAGGTTTCAGCTCAAAGTTGTTTGCTCCAATGGCAGGAATTGAGATGCTTTTTCCATCAAACTTGGAAGTAGGTGTAGTATAATCACCAAGCATCCTCCTTGTATTATTGTTGTTAGGCTCGGCTGCCATCTCCTTCTCTTGTTCGAAAATTTCAGTAAGGTTGTCTCTAGATTGTTATAATTTGGCTTCTCTTAGTTTCCTCTTCAGAGTCCTTTCAGGTTCAGGGTCAGCTTCAACAAGAATGCTTTTTTCCTTGTTCCTGCTCATATGAAAGAGAAGAGAACAAGAAAAGAAGAGAAGAGGAGTCCTCTATGTCATAGTAAAGAGGTTCCTTATTGTTAGTAGAAGAAGAAAGGGAATAAAGAAAGGAGAATCCAAACAGAAGGGCGAGGATAGGGGTAGTGATTTAAGATGAAGAGAGGTGAAGAAAAGTTTTAGTAAATAAATAAATAAATAGAAGAAGATGAGAGAGAGAATTCAAAAATTAATTTTGAAAAGCAGTTAATGATTTTTGAAAATTAAATGTGAGATTGAATTAAAATTAAAATTTAAAACAATTAGTTAATTTAAGAAGAATTTTGAAAAAGGGATGAGATATTTTCGAAAAGTATAAAGGGAAAAGTAGTTAAGTTATTTTGAAAAAGATAAGAAACAAATAAAAAGTTAGTTAGTTAATTGGAAAATATTTGAAAATCAAATTTGAAAAGATAAGAAGATAAGAAGATAAGATAAGATATTTTAAAATCAAATTTTTGAAAAAGATATGATAAAAAGATATTAAAAAAAAGATATGATTTTTAAGAAAAAGATATTTTGAAAAAGATTAAATTTTTAAAATTAAAATTGATTACTTAACTAACAAGAAACTAAAAGATATGATTCTAGAATTTAAAGATTGAACCTTTTTTAACAAGAAAGTAACAAACTTCAAATTTTTGAATCAATCACATTAATTGTTAGTGTAATTTCGAAAATTTGAAATAAAATTAAGAAAAAGATTTTGAAAATAATTTTAAAATTTTCGAAATTAATAAGATAAAAATGAAAAAGATTTGATTTTTGAAAAAATTTTTTGAAAAGATAGGATTTTTTAAAATTGAAAATTTGACTTGACTTATGAGAAACAACTAATTTTAAAAATTTTTGACTAAGTCAACTCAAATTTTTGAAAATTAGGAGAGAAATAAGGAAAAGATATTTTTTTGATTTTTGAATTTTTAATGATGAGAGAGAAAAACAAGAAAAATGACTCACAACATGAAATTATGAATCAAAACTCATGATGCTTGCAAGAACACTATGAATGTCAAGATGAACACCAAGAACACTTTGAATATCATGATGAACATCAAGAACATATTTTTGAAAAATTTTTGATGCAAAGAAAATATGCAAGACACCAAACTTAGAATTCTTTAATGCATGGATACTATAAATGCAAGAATGCACATGAAAAACAATAAAAGACACAAAACAAGAAAACATCAAGATCAAACAAGAAGACTTACCAAGAACAACTTGAAGATCATGAAGAACACCATGAATGCATGAATTTTTCGAAAAAATGCAAGAATAATATGAATATGCAATTGACACCAAACTTAAAAATTGACTCAAAACTCAAACAAGAAACACAAATTATTTTTCATTTTTATGATTTTATGATTTTTTGTGTATTTTATTTTATTATTTTTTTTCAAAAATAATTTTTTTGAGAAAAACAAAAATAAAGAAAAATTTTGAAAAATTTTTGAAAACTTTTTTTTTTGAAAAGAAAATTACCTAATCTGAACAACAAGATGAACCGTTAGTTGTCCAAACTCGAACAATCCCCGGCAACGGCGCCAAAACTTTGTGGACGAAATTGTGATCATCAACAATGGCTCCAAAGACTTGGTGCTCTCAAACGTGAATCTTACTTTGTCACAGCTCCGCACAACTAACCAGCAAGTGTACTGGGTCGTCCAAGTAATACCTTACGTGAGTAAGGGTCGATCCCACAGACATTGTTGGTATGAAGCAAGCTATGGTCACCTTGTAAATCTCAGTCAGGCGGATTCAAATTGATAGTGGTTTTCGGAAAATATAAAGAGATACTTAATTAAATAATAAAGGATAGAAATACTTATGTAAATTCATTAGTGGGAATATCAGATAGGTGTATAGAGATGCTGTGTTCCTTCTGAATCTCTGCTTTCCTACTACTTTCATCCAATCTTTGTCACTCCTTTCTATGGCAAGCTGTATGTAGGGTGATAAACCCCATATTTAGGGTTTATCTTGTGCTTGATTTAGGGAATTTTATAACCTTTTACACATATTTATCCATTGAAATAGCATGGTTTTGTATATTCTCCTTTGTCATAGTTGCTACACGTTTGGTGACGCGCACGCGCACTGTATGCGCACGCGTCGTTGCTGCCATATGATCCACTTAAAGCAATACGTGGCCAGCGAATTTTAAAGCCTTGTGGGCCCAATCCAACTCATTTCTGATGCTATTTAAGCCAAGGATTGAAGGA
Organism: Arachis duranensis; assembly: GCF_000817695.3. Classification (NCBI taxonomy): domain Eukaryota; kingdom Viridiplantae; phylum Streptophyta; class Magnoliopsida; order Fabales; family Fabaceae; genus Arachis; species Arachis duranensis. Next base: position 52,645,425 of record NC_029776.3, on the reverse strand, counting down.
GAATCAAGATACTTTAGAAGTTAGTTACCATTAGTTTTGTAACACCCTACCATACAGAGTCTTATGCTTAAGTCATAATTCAGAGATGGCAAGGTATTACGACCTCTAAAATAAAAATTTAGTACGTATAGTAGTAAGAATGATTGATTATAACTAGGAGCCTTTGTAGAAAAAGGGGAAAATCGCAACTCAAAAGCGCAACACTCCGATCGATAACGAACGAACAAGAATAAACCAGCACGAGATTATATATATACAAAGGAGTGTCAAAAAATAGGAATATCAAGACTCAAAATCTGGCTGCAAAGATAACCGGTCCGAGTATAGTAATATATACATATGATAAATTAAGGAAAACCCCAAAGGAAACCCAAAGGGACACAAATACAGAAACCTATTCTCCAAAAATCTCCCAAAAGAGGAGTCATCACAATTTGTATTATTTAATGGAGACAAAAGTATCTAAGCAAAACATATAAACTAAAACCGAGTCCCCAAGAACAAAGGATCTTCGCTAATCCAGAAGTCTCCAGCAGGCCTCAGCGAGAAACCTCACGTCCTGCATCTAAAAACCACAAAATCCGCATGCGTGAGTACCAGAGGTCCTCAGCATGGTAACAGTTTCCACATATATAATACATAATAATAGAAGAAAGCCAAAGGCAATCCTAGAGCTTCCTCCAGATAATATCAAAGCTTACAAACAAGCTAAACCATATAAGGGCAACTGACTAAAGATTCTTCAGTCTAACTAATACTTCCCTTTCCAATTCCTTCTCACCTCCCAACCACCAGCAGGAGTATAATGTAGCAAACACAGTTATATCAAACAAGGAATATACAAATAAGAACAATTAAGGCATTTAGACAATTAGCAAGTAATATGCAGTCAAATAGGCAATCTCAAACAATTCATATAGTATGCATATGATGAATGCCTGTCCCTAGTGACCGATGATATCATCTGTCGGTTATAGAGCCAACCCGACAAGTCCTGGCAGTTAACCATTGGACTGTCCCTCTGTCGTGTCTCCCCAACTTGAGTCATACTCAATATAAACTTGATCATAATCATGATCCATATCCATCACCCTCACTGGTGAATATTTATCTATCACCATCACTGGTGAATATTTATCCATCACCATTACTGGTGAATATTTTTGGGGGTGAGCTCGTCCGGGAATTTCACAGAATGGGCGTTGGCAACGTGCATGGCATGCTTGTGGGCGTTAGCAACTTGGTTGGCACGGCTTGTGGGCATTAGCAACTTGGTTGGCAAGGCCAATGGGCGTTGGCAACGTGCATGGCATGCTTGTGGGCGTTAGCAACTTGGTTGGCACGGCTTGTGGGCGTTGGCAATGTGCATGGCAAGGCCAATGGGCGTTGGCAACTTGGTTGGCACCAAGACTTGGTGCCTAGCCAAGCAACCATTCCTGGCGTTGTTGCCAAACACTCCAATGCTTCCCAGCTTCAACAACGTGCTCGAGCTCCTCTTTGGTGCCAAAATTGCTTGTGTGTGGCGTTGGCAACGCCACTCTCAAGTTGGCAATGCCAACTTTGCTTCTTGTCTTCCTCCAGGGCTAAACTTGCTTGTGTGTGGCGTTGGCAACGCCCTTCTAGAGTTGGCAACGCCAACTTTGCTTCCAAGGCATCCTGGCGTTGCCTCCAACAACGCACCACATTTCTCAAGTTGGCAACGCCAACTTTGCTTCTTCCAGGGCCAAGCTTGCCTTGCGTTATCCATAAAAACGCACCACATTCCCAAGTTGGCAACGCCAACTCCTCTTCCTGGCGTTGCCAAGAACAACGCCCCTTATCCTCCAAGTTGGCAACGCCAACTCCTCTTCCTGGCGTTTACAAGAACAACGCCCCTTATGTCCAAGTTGGCAACGCCAACTTCTTGCCCAGCTTGCATCATTCTTGCTTCCATGCATCCTTGTTTCATCACCTATCATCAACAAGGGAAATAGCTTCAAAGTCTTGCCAATTCATGCAATAAATTTCATGAGATTTATTCATACTCATTCATATATGCATTCCTTAAATCATTTGCATGAATTTGGCTAGAATTAACATGTTCCTTGATATCATCATGCATGGAAACAAAACTCATAAAAGGACTTGTTTATTTAGAGAAAATGAGTGAAATTAAGATAAAATCAACTAAACTAACTAGCTAATATATCAAATATGCAATTGCATCAATCATTGCTTCTTAATTTCTTTTTATCCTATTTTATTTATCTAGTTGCTTGGGGACAAGCAACAGTTTAAGTTTGGTGTTGTGATGAGCAGATATTTTATACGCTTTTTGGGGGTAATTTCATGTAGTTTTTAGTGTGTTTTAGTTAGTTTTTAGTATATATTTTTTTAGTTTTTAGGCAAAATTCATATTTCTGGATGTTACTATGAGTTTTTGTGTTTTTCTATGATTTCAGGTATTTTCTGGCTGAAATTGAGGGAGCTGAGCAAAAATTTGATTTAGGCTGAAAAAGGACTGCTGATGCTGTTGGATTCTGACCTCCCTGCACTCGGAAAAGATTTTTTGGAGCTATTGAAGCCTAAATGGCGCGCTCTCAATTGGGTTGGAAAGTAGACATCCAGGAATTTCCAAAAATATATAATAGTCTATACTTTGCGTGAAGATAAAGGACGTAAACTGGCATTTAACGCCAGTTCCATGTTGCATTCTGGCGTTCAGCGCCAGAAACAGGTTTCAAGTTGGAGTTCAGCGCCAGAAACAGGTTACAACCTGGCGTTCAACTCCAGAAACAGTCTAGGCACGTGAGAAGCTTAAGTCTCAGCCCCAGCACACACCAAGTGGGCCCCAGAAGTGGATTTTTGCACTATCCATCTTAGTTTACTCATTTTCTGTAAACCTAGGTTACTAGTTTAGTATTTAAACAACTTTTAGAGACTTATTATGTATCTCATGACATTTTAGATCTGAATTTTGTATTCTCTGACGGCATGAGTCTCTAAACTCCATTGTTGGGGGTGAGGAGCTCTGCAGCGTCTCGATGAATTAATGCAATAATATCTGTTTTCCATTCAAATACGTTCATTTCTATCTAAGATGCTGATTTGTACTTAACTGTGATGGATGTGATGATCCGTGACACTCATCACCATTCTCAACCCATGAACGTGTGTCTGACAAACACTTCCATTCTGCATTAGATTGAATGAGTGTCTCTTAGATTCCTTAATCAGAATCTTTGTGGTATAAGCTAGAATCAATTGGCAGCATCTTTGAGAATCTGAAAAGTCTATACCTTATCTGTGGTATTCCAGGTAGGATTCAGGGATTGGATGACTGTGACAAGCTTCAAACTCGCGAGTGTTGGGCGTAGTGACAGACGCAAAAGTATCAATGGATCCTATTCCGACATGATCGAGAACCGACAGATGATTAGCCGTACTGTGATAGAGCATTTGGACCATTTTCACTGAGATGATGGGAAGTAGCCATTGACGACGGTGACGCCCTACATACAGCTTGCCATGGAAGGAGCCTTGCATGTTTGAAAGTGAGAAAGCATTATGTTGCAGGAATTCAGAAGACAAAGTATCTCCAAAACTCCAACATATTCTCCATTACTGCATAATAAGTATTTATTTCATGCTCTTTTATTTTTTACAATTAAAACTAAGAATCATTATTGATATTATATCCTAACTAAAAGTTACAAGATAACCATAGCTTGCTTCAAGCCAACAATCTTCGTGGGATCGACCCTTACTCACATAAGGTATTACTTGGACGACCCAGTGCACTTGCTGGTTTGTTGTGCGGATTACAAAAGTATGATTGCAATTTCGTGCACCAGGTATTTATAGGAGTGGGTATGAAAGAGTATTATCGTATTGTTAGGAAAATCACACAAAATAATTCCGTTGGTAGTATAGTTCCCAACCAACTAACAATACTCAAAATCAAATTTTAAAGATTTCGGTTGTCACAAGTACAAACTCCAATAAGAATTAACCAAAGTATTTAAACATCGGATCGTCTCACAAGGAATTGCAATGAAGTTATCAATTATTGGCTCTGAAGAAAGCAAGGGGGTTTGATTTGTAATTGGCAAGAAAAGTAAGTAACAAGAAAGTAAATGATAAGAACTAATAAAATAATGGAAAAGAACTCTTGGCTAAGACTTAGAAATTGAGATCACCATCTTTGTATACAAACCATGTATTGACAATTATGAGGAACCGAGCTCATTAAGTCTACTTCGGTACTTGAAGTATGTCAAATGGCTTGACCAACATCAATCCATAAGTCCTATCCTGCCTACCGATTGACTTAGTAGTAGGCTAGTGTCAATGGTTATCAAATTGACTAATGCAATTGCATATTTGATATATTAGCTAGTTAGTTTAGTTGATTTTAGCTTGATTTCACTCATTTTCTCTAAATAAACAAGTCCTTTTATGAGTTTGTATTCATGCATGAGAATACTAAGGAACATGTTGATTCTAGCCAAATTCATGCAAATGATTTAAGGAATACATACATGAATGAGTATGAATGAATCTCATGAAATTTATTGCATGAATTGGTAAGACTTTGAAGCTATTTCCTTTGTTGATGATAGGTGATGAAACAAGGAAGCATGGAAGCAAGAAGGATGCAAGCTGGGCAAGAAGGAGTTGGCGTTGCCAACTTGGAGATAGTGGGCGTTATTGAGGATAACGCCAGGCAACCAAGAAGAAGTTGGCGTTGCCAACTTAGGAATGTGGTGAGTTGTTGAGGATAACGCCAGGCAGCTTTGGAAGCAAAGTTGGCGTTGCCAACTTGAAGAATAGGCTGAGTTGTTGAAGGCAACGCCCACACAAGCAAGAAACTTGGGCCATGAAGGAGTGTCGAGGGCGTTGCCAACGCCAAGAACTATGGGCGTTGTTGAAGGCAACGCCACACAATCAAGCTTGGCCCTGGAAGAAAAGGAGCTGGCGTTGCTAACTCAAGATGGGCGTTGCCAACGCCACACAACCAAGCAACTTTGGCACCAAGTTTTGGAGCTCAACCACATTGCCAACGTGCCACAAGGGGGGCGTGTTTTGCAACAACGCCAGCCCCAAGTCCTTGCCTTGGGAGAGTAAGGCACGGGCACGTTGCCAACTTGGGGTTGAAGGTGCGTTATTCACAACAACTTTGCAACAACTTGGCAGCTTGACCTTACCTTCTTTGAGGAACCATAACTTGAGCTAGGAAAGTCCAATTGAGGTGATTCCAGTGGCATTAGAAAATAGACATCAAGAGCTTTCCAATGATGTATAATAGTCCATATTAAGGCTGAAGGTTGACACTCAAATTCTGGGCTACATTTAGCATGAAAGTAGAGCCAAGAAGAGGAAAAGCAAGTTGTTGGCAACAACTTGGGCTAGCAACGCCCAAGTCTCATACTTCACTACCAGGAAAATGTCTTGCACGTTGCCAACGTGCATTTGGCCTGGAGTTAGTGCCAATAACGCCAAGCCAATGGGCCAGAAACATGATGAATGAACTCTTCCATTCCAAGTCTAGCAACACTTCCAATTGAGCCAAGAATTCAACAAAGAGGAAGCCCATATTGCTAACCCAATTCAAGATCTTTGAAAGAGTTTTAGGAGTAGTATAAATAGAAGAGATTGATGTACTTGTAGAGGACTTTTGGACTTTTGAATACTTTTGAACACTTAGAATTTTTAGCACTTTTACTTAGCTTATTGTAAGAACTTCCGGGTACTCTCCCGGAAAGCTCATCTTTGGTTTTCTATTGGAATTTTTCTTCTTCATCTTCAAGTTTTAAGCACTTCATTCTTCTTCTTCTTCTTCCTTTACACTTAGTTTAATTTTTGTT
>NC_029776.3:52636087-52637523 GCF_000817695.3 Arachis duranensis | reverse complement strand
AAAACACAAAACACATATCAACACCCTCATAATAACTCACAAACTCACCAAAACCACTTCCCTGCACCAACATCCAACATACAGAATTACCACACTAATCCACCCAACAACTTTCAACAACAATCCACCCCCATCATATCCCCAATTGACCATTATGAGACTAGAATTTCAAGTCTTGAAGCAATCTTGCAAGCACTTGCTCAAACCACTCAAGCCTTAGCTAAGGGACAAAAGGAACATGAGGCCACCATGAAGAGTATTGAGCGACAAGTGGGACAATTAGCCAAACAAGCTGAACGGCCAACCAATGTTCTTCCAAGTGATACGATACCCAACCCAAGAGACACAGAAAAAGCCATAAAATGGGAGGAGTGCAAAGCAATCACCCTGAGAAGTGGGAAGAAAGTGGAGACAGAAGCCATTACTCAGGAAGAGCACATCAAAGAAGGCTTAAAAGAAGAGGTGAAGGAACAAAAGCAGGAGCAAGAAACCTATACACAAAGTGATAAATTAGCTAAGAAGGAGGCAGTGAAAGCATACCAACCAATGCTCTCATACCCTCAAAGGTTTAAAGAAGAGAACAAAGAGAAGCAATATTCCAAATTCTTGGAAATATTCAAGACACTACACATCAACATACCCTTCATTGAAGCACTTGAACAGATGCCCCTATATGCTAAGTTCATGAAGGAATTGTTGACAAAGAAAAGATCCTTGAAAGAGGGACAAACGGTTGTGATGACCAGGGAGTGTAGTGCCATCATCCAAAAAAAGTTGCCAAAGAAGATGAAAGACCCAGAGAGCTACTCTTGGTTCATCTTGGAACTTCTCTTCTTCATTTTCTTAATCTTCAAGCATTTACCTCTTCTTCTTCATCTTTCTTTGCAATTTAGTTTAACTTTGATTGATGGCAATTGTTGTTGAAATTGGAGCTATGATTCACTAAACCCCTTTCATTAGGGGGAGGAGCTCTGTTGGTTGGAATGAATTGGTGAACCCATCTTCTCTTTCTCAATTTTAGTGGTTGATCTAAAGAGGAATTTTCGAAAATTCCTTTGCCTCCCCTAGTTCTTCTTGATCAGGTTGAGCATCTTTGAAGATGTCCTCAAGCTCTGATTCTAGGCTTTCAGCCATATTGATCTCTTCTACCAAGGAGTCAATCATGTCAGCGCCCATGCAGTCATTTGGTGTATCTGGATGCTGTATAGCTTTTACAGCATTCAACTTGAACTCATCCTCATTGACTCTCAAGGTGACTTTCCCTTTTTGTACATCAATGAGAGTTCGTCCAGTTGCTAGGAAGGGTCTTCCTAGAATGAGAGTTGCACTCTTGTGCTCCTCCATTTCCAGCACCACAAAGTCAGTTGGAAAGGCGAATGGCCCAACCTTGACAATCATGTCCTCAATTATGCCTGATGGGTATTTAATGGAGCCAT
>NC_029776.3:52606695-52632616 GCF_000817695.3 Arachis duranensis | reverse complement strand
AGATTTTGGAAATTGTGTGGCTGGATTAAAATTGAGCTTCATCTCTTCTCATGAACAATTAGATCACGAGAGTGGCAATTGGCTATGTTGAGAGAGATTGAATCACCAAGAGATTGGGATTCAATCACCCATTTGCCATGGATCTATACCCATGATTGAGAAGGATTTGACTAACATCAATTCATGAAAACTAACATCTCTGATCCCTAATGATCCTCTCTATCATTAATTCTCATTTCTCTTGCTCTAGTTATTTGATTACCCATTTCCCAATCCCTTTCTACATTCTGTCTATTTACTACTCTTGTTATTTACATTCTGTTCATCTACTTTTTGCCATTTACCTTATGTTCTTTAAATTTCTGCACCCTTTAGTTCCTTGCCATTTATCTTTGATGTTATTTAAGTTTCTTGCAATTTAAGTTTCAGTTATTTACTTCCATTTTATTTCTATATTCTTGTTCTTAATTGCCATTTAAATTCCTGTCATTATGTTCAAAAGTCACATTGCTCATAAAATCAAAAATCATGTTCGCTTGACTAAACTTGCCATTTAACTAAAGTTGCTTAATCTACCAATCCTCGTGGGATCGACCTCACTCTTTGTGAGTCTTATTACTTGATACGACCCGGTATACTTGCCGGTTATACGTGAAATCCTCATTTTTACGTATCATTGACCACTAAGGGTTCTCAAATCACCAATTCAATGAGACGCAATGACTCAATGTCACTCAATTCCCTTAGCTTAGGCCAAGAGTAAAGAAACTACTCAAAAGCTAGTGAAAACATTTCATCAAACACCTAGAGTGCAATAAAAGTAAACATCATAAATTGCGAGAATTAACAAAACCCACAACTAACATGAACAAGGAATCAACAATAATAATGAAGATAAACATAAGAAGACATGGAAACACAAAATTGCATTAAAAGGAAATTAAATCCACAAGGGTTCATGAACATAGAAGAGAGTAAAATAGGGAAATTAACAATGTAAACTAAGAGAATTAAGATGTAGGAACACGAAATTGTAAAGAAAACAAGATGAAAATAAGAGATTAAAACCTTGATCCAGGATGCAATTGACCTAAGAACCCTAATTTTAGAGAGAAGAGGGAGCTTCTCTTTCTAGAAAACTAAACTACATGATGCTATCCAAAACTAATTTCTCCCCCCTTGTTCCCTCTTGAATTCTGCATCAAATAGCTTCAGAAATGAGTTGGATTGGGCTTCAGCAGGTCCAGAAATCGCCCGCATCATTTTCTGTTAAGTTGGTCACGTGCTGCTTGTCACACGTACGCATGGGTCACGCGTACGCGTCGCCTGGCAGATTTCCTTCCCACGCACACGGTGGGTCACGTATATGCACCATTTGGCAGATGTCCCTTCCACGCGTAAGCATGGGCCACGTATACGCGTCACTTGACAGATTTCTGCAACTCCTCATTTCTTCATGAATTCTCGATTTTACATGCTTTTCTCTTCACTTCTTCCATCCAATACTTGTCTTATGAACCTAAAATCACTCAACAAACATATCAAGGCATCGAATAGAATTAAAGTAAATTAAAATTAACAATTTTAGGGCCTAAAAGCATGTTTTTATACATAAGCACAAATTTTTAAGGAGAATTACAAAACAATGCTATTTCATTGAATAAATGTGAGATAAGTTGATAAAATCCCCCAAATTAAGTACAAGATAAACCACAAAATTGGTGTTTATCAGGATATGGAAAAGGTTCGGCCATAGGGTGGGGTTTTGGTGGGGGGGATTTGATTTTGAAGTGTGTGAAGGTTGGTGGGAGTTATGATGGTTGTGAGGAAGTGGTATGGATGTGATTGGGCTAGGGTTTATAAGGAAGTGTCTGTGGGAAAGTGTGGGAGTAATTGGGAATGGGTGGGGTAAGTGAAAGATAATGTGGGACCCACAGGTCCTGAGAGACTAGGGAATCCCGATTTTCTGCTTCTCTGCACTAGCGTTTGAATGCCCAGGGGCTGCTCCCTGGCTGGCGTTCAACTTTTACACTCCATCCAAAGCATTCTGTTTTTTCTGTTGTAAAATTCTATCTCTATATTGATATGACTCTTAAAGAAAAACAAAACAAAATAAAACAAATATAATTAAGTAAGGTTGGGTTGCCTCTCAACAAGCACTCTTTTAACGTCACTAGTGTAACAACCCCATTTTTCGAGTACATGAGATCTTTTCTGAAAGCACGAATTTCTCCGAAGGATCAGTAAAGGAAACACCTCTGCTGTATCATCAAGCATCTCGATCCGCATTGTCATTATGTCATCCTTAAGCTAGAACCTCTTCTGAGGCAAGCTCGATAACGCAATCATGAAGAACCATGTTTTTGAACCGTATTGGTTTGGAGTTTTGATTTTAGTTTTCATAATAGTCTCTGTTTGATGAACCGGTCTCGATTCATGAGATAAGAGAGATAATAGTATAATATTATCATTATATTAGTATTAGAAGATGCTTGAATGATATTATAAGGTTACTTGGTCTGTTTTAGTTAAAAATAGGAAATTGCTTTAACCGGGTTCACAAATAACTGGTGCAGCTTAGCACCAGCACTCTCTGATGACTTTAGCAATGCTAAGATCTCATCCTACATGTTCTATTCTCATATTAATCATGTTACTAGTGTCATTTATACTAGTAGCTCAGATATTAATCTCTAGAAGTGGTCTTAAGTGTATGTTCTAATACATCTAGTTTTAGTAATTATACACCTGGGATATTTTTGAACCACTTCCCAAACTAGCCAATCATCATCAAGAACGTTTTTTCCTCACCCCCAACACACTCCAAGCTGCTCATTTTCACCTTGAATGGCCGAAAATAAGAGGGAAAGAAAAGAGAGAAACGTTCTTGGTTCTTAATCATCAAAGCTTGATTTCTTCTGAACTAAAACTCAAATTAAAACTCCGATTACACCACCATGATCCTCTCTTCTATCTCTACATAACCATATAACATATAAAGGCTGTAAATAAGGTGAGATGGCTGTCTCCCTCCCTCTTCAATTAGGTTTTCAAGGAAAACCATACTAAACATGTGTTTTCTTGATGTTCTTCCTTAGATCTCTTGCTTTGCTTGACTTGTGAGCCAAGAATCTTCAATTCCCAGCATGTTTAAGGTGAGAAATATCTTCCTAACATATGTATTAAGGTTTGATCAGTTGAGGTTTTATGGATTCAAAGTTGTTCTTGATTTATTTTAGGAGGAAAAAGTGCAAAAAGAACACCTAAAAGCATAAACAGATTTGAGGCAGCAAATCAAGGTAGGGTTTGCTAAAATTAATCTTGATTAATTGGGTTTGAGTTGTGTGATTATGATATGGTTTGGTTATGCTTGAAATTGATTGCTTATATGAGTTATTCTTGGTGAAAATTTGTTGAGATTTTGATGAAATTTGATGATATTCAAGCTATGAAACATGTTCTTGAGTGCAGCAGGAAAAACGAATCCTAACCCTTAAATTGGGGTTGAATTTGTGTTGTAATCAAGGGGAAAATATGGGGGTTTGGTGGCTGCAATTTTATTTTGAATTTTGGTAAAAATCGGTTGCTGAAAAGATTGAAAAACGGGTGAAAACAGAGAAAGAATCTGAAGAATTTATGAAGAACACGAAGAACACTTTGAGTGTGATGAAGAATAATGAAGAATAGGCTTTTGATCTTAAAAAGGGCAAGGAAGTAAAAGTTTTGGTGTTTAGGGGGGTTGATGAGCGGATAATTTATACGCTTTTTGGCATTATTTTTAGGTAGTTTTTAGTATGATCTAGTTACTTTTAGGGATATTTTCATTAGTTTTTATGCTAAATTCATATTTCTAGAGTTTACTATGAGTTTGTGTGTTTTTCTGTGATTTCAGGCATTTTCTGGCTGAAATTGAGGGACCTGAGCAAAACTCTGATAAAAGGCTGACAAAGGACTGTTGATGCTGTTGGAATCTGACCTCCCTGTACTTGAAATAGATTTTCTGGAGTTACAGAACTCCAAATGGCTCGCTCTTAACGGCTTTGGAAAGTAGACATCCAGAGCTTTCCAGCAATATATAATAGTCCATACTTTATTCGAGATTTAATGGCGTAAACGGGCGCTCAACGCCAGTTCCATGCTGCATTCTGGAGTCAAACGCCAGAAACACGTCACGAACCAGAGTTGAACGCCCAAAACATGTTACAACTTGGCGTTCAACTCCAAGAGAAGCCTCAGCTCCTGGATAGATCAAGCTCAGCCCAAACATACACCAAGTGGGCCCCGGAAGTGGATTTATGCATCAATTACTTACTCATGTAAACCCTAGTAGCTAGTTTAGTATAAATAGAACTTTTTACTAGTGTATTAGACATCTTTGGACATTTAGTTCTGAGATCTTGGGGGGCTGGCCGTTCGGCCATGCCTGGACCTTCATCACTTATGTAATTTCAACGGTGGAGTTTCTACACACCATAGATTAAGGGTGTGGAGCTCTGCTGTACCTCAAGTTTTAATGCAATTACTACTATTTTCTATTCAATTCAATTTATTCCTGTTCTAAGATATTTGTTGCACTTCAACTTGATGAATGTGATGATCTGTGACACTCATCATCATTCTCACCTATGAACGCGCATGACTGACAACCACTTCCGTTCTACCTTAGACCGGGCGCATATTTCTTGGATTCCTTAATCAGAATCTTCGTGGTATAAGCTAGAATTGATGGCAGCATTCATGGGAATCCGGATAGTCTAACCTTGTCTGTGGTATTCCGAGTAGGATTCCAGTATTGAATGACTGTGACGAGCTTCAAACTCCTGAAGGCTGCGCGTTAGTGACAGACGCAAAAGAATCACTGAATTTTATTCCAACCTGATTGAGAACCAACAGATGATTAGCCGTGCTGTGACAGAGCATTTGGACCTTTTTCACTAAGAGGATGGGATGTAGCCATTGACAAGGTGATGCCCTATGATGAGCGGATAATTTTTATTTTTAGTATGTTTTTAGTATGTTTTAGTTAGTTTTTATTATACTTTTATTAGTTTTTTTTTAAAATTCAATTTTCTAGACTTTACTATGAGTTTGTGTGTTTTTCTGTGATTTCAGGTATTTTCTGGCTGAAATTGAGGGACCTGAGCAAAAATCTAATTTAGAGGCTAAAAAGGACTGCAGATGCTTTTGGTTTCTGACCTCCCTGCACTCGAAGTAGATTTTCTAGAGCTACAGAAGCCCAATTGCCGCTCTCTCAAATGTGTTGGAAAGTAGACATCCTGGGCTTTCCAGCAATATATAATAGTCCATACTTTGTCTGAGATTTGATGGCCCAAACAGGTGTTCCATGTCAGCTCAAGAATTCTGGCGTTTAACGCCGGAACTGGCACAAGAATGAGAGTTAAACGCCCAAACTGGCACAAAAGCTGGCGTTTAACTCCAAGAAAAGTCTCTACATGAAAATGCTTCAATGCTCAGCCCAAGCACACTAAGGTGTGGAGCTCTGCTGTACTTCGAGTATTAATGCAATTACAATTGTTCTTCTATTCAATTCAGCTTATTCTTGTTCTAAGATATCACTTGTTCCTCAACTTGATGAATGTGTTGATCCATGACACTCATCATCATTCTCACCTATGAATGTGTGCCTGACAACCACCTCTGTTCTACCTTAGATTGAGTGGATATCTCTTAGATTCCTTAATCAGAGTCTTCGTGGTATAAGCTAGAATTGATGGCGGCATTCAAGAGAATCCGGAAGGTCTAAACCTTGTCTGTGGTATTCTGAGTAGGATTCAAGGATTGAATGACTGTGACGAGCTTCAAACTCGCAATTGTGGGGCGTTAGTGACAGACGCAAAAGAATCACTGGATTCTATTCTGACATGAGCGGATATTTTATACGCTTTTTGGGGGTAATTTCATGTAGATTTTAGTGTGTTTTAGTTAGTTTTTAGTATATTTTTATTAGTTTTTAGGCAAAATTTATATTTCTGGACGTTACTCTGAGTTTGTGTGTTTTTCTGTGATTTTAGGTGTTTTCTGGATGAAATTGAGGGAGCTGAACAAAAATCTAATTTAGGCTGAAAAAGGATTGCTGATGTTGTTGAATTCTGACCTCCCTGCACTCGGAATGGATTTTGCGGAGCTACAGAAGTCTAAATGGCGGGCTCTCAATTGGGTTGGAAAGTAGACATCCAGTGCTTTCCAGCAATATATAATAGTCTATACTTTGCTCGAAGATAAATGACGTAAACTGGTGTTTAATGCCAGTTCCATGTTGCATTCTGGCGTTCAGCGCCAGAAACAGGTTGCAAGTTGGAGTTCAGCGCCAGAAATAGGTTACAACCTGGTGTTCAACTCCAGAAACAGCTCAGGCATGTGAGAAGCTTAAATCTTAGCTCCAGCACACACCAAGTGGGCCCCAGAAGTGGATTTCTGCACTATCCATCTTAGTTTACTCATTTTTTGTAAACCTAGGTTACTAGTTTAGTATTTAAACAACTTTTAGAGACTTATTTTGTATCTCATGACATTTTAGATCTGAATTTTGTATTCTTTGACGGCATGAGTCTCTAAACTCCATTGTTGGGGGTGAGGAGCTCTGCAGCGTCTCGATGAATTAATGCAATAATTTCTGTTTTTCATTCAAACATGTTTGTTTCTATCTAAGATGCTGATTCGTACTTAACTGTGATGGATGTGATGATCCGTGACACTCATCACCATCCTCAACCCATGAACGTGTGCCTGACAAACACTTCCGTTCTACATTAGATTGAATGAGTATCTCTTAGATTCCTTAATCAGAATCTTTGTGGTATAAGCTAGAATCCATTGGCAGCATCCTTGAGAATCCGGAAAGTCTAAACCTTGTCTGTGGTATTCTGAGTAGGATTCAGGGATTGGATGACTGTGACAAGCTTCAAACTCGCGAGTGTTGGGCGTAGTGACAGACTCAAAAGGATCAATGGATCCTATTCCGACATGATCGAGAACTGACAAATGATTAGCCATGCTGTGACAGAGCATTTGGACCATTTTCACTGAGAGGATGGGAAGTAGCCATTGACAACGGTAATGCCCCTACAAACAGCTTGCCATGTAAGGAGTCTTTCATGTTTGAAAGTGAGAAAGCATTATGTTGCAGGAATTCAGAAGAAAAAGCATCTCCAAAACTCCAACATATTCTCCATTACTACATAATAAGTATTTATTTCATGCTCTTTTATTTTTTACAATTAAAACTAAGAATCATTATTGATATTATATCCTGACTAAGAGTTACAAGATAACCATAGCTTGCTTCAAGCCAAAAATCTCCGTGGGATCGACCCTTACTCACGTAAGGTATTACTTGGACGACCCAGTGCTCTTGCTGGTTAGTTGTGCGGATTGCAAAAGCGTGATTGCAATTTCGTGCACCAAGTTTTTGGTGCCGTTGTCGGGGATTGTTTAAGTTTGAACAACTGACGGTGAATCTTGCTGCTTACATTAGGAAAATTAGTCTTTTTGGTTTAGAGTCACTAGAATTGCATCTTTTATTATCCCTTTTAATTTTTTTTTTCAAAAATATTATTTTTCTTTATTAATTTTTAGTTTTTCTGTGAGTTTAGTGTCCTGTTTTAAGTTTGGTGTCAATTGCATGTTTTTAAAAATTTATACATTTTTCAAAAATTCATGCATGTGCTCTTTATGATCTTCAAATTGTTCTTGTCAATTTTTCTTGTTTGATCTTTGGTTTGTCTTGTTTTGTGTCTTTTCTTGTTTTTCTTGTGCTTTTTTTCAAAATATTAGTTTTCAAAAAAAATTATTTTTTATTTATTAAAGATACCTCTTTAAAACACGTTACATTTATAGCTCAATTGGCTAGAGCATTGGTTTGTGTTATTGGTAATTGGGTATCTTCTTTTTAAAATTTTTTCAAAAATAATTTTTCTTTGATTAAATCTTGTAAGAAACTTTAAGTTTGGTATTTTCTTGTTAATTTTTCTTTAGTTTTCGAAAATTTTAATTGGTTTTCTAAAAATTTTATGTTTGGTGTTCTTTCTTTTGTTCTTGGTGTTCTTGTGAGTCTTCAAGGTGTTCTTAAGTTTTTCTTGTATTTTGATCTTAAAATTTTTAAGTTTGGTGTTCCTTAGTGTTTTCCCTCCAAAATTTTTGAAAACAAGGAACATTAGATCTTAAAATTTTAAGTCTTGTGTCTTTTGTGTGTTTTTCTCTTTTATCATAAAATTCAAAAATCAAAAAAATATCTTTTCTAACTATTTTTAAGCAAATATTTCGAAATTTTTCATAAAAATTCTGATTTCAATTTCAAAATTTTTCAAAATCTTATCCTTTTAAGATTTAAAAAAAAATCACATCTTTTTCAAAAATATCCTAACCACTTTCTCTCTCCTCATTTTTTCGAAAATCTTCATAAAATATTTTCAAATTTTTTTATTTTTTATTTTTATTTTTTATTTTAGTTTTTATTTTATTTCATTTTAATATTTCAAAAATTATTTTTCTTATATAATAAAATAAATAAAATAAATCCACATCATCTCCCTTTCTCCATCATGGATCTAAGTGGAAATGAACAGTCCAGAAGGACTCTGGAGACATATGCTAACCCCACTACTGCTTTATACGGGAGTAGTACCTGTATACCCTCCATCGGAGTCAGTAGCTTTGAGTTGAACCCTCAGCTCATTATCATGGTGCAGCAAAATTGCCAATATTCTGGTCTTCCACAGGAAGAACCTACAGAGTTTCTGGCACAGTTTTTATAAATTGCTGACACAGTACATGATAAGGAAGTAGATCTGGATGTCTACAGATTATTACTATTTTCATTTGCTGTAAAAGACCAAGCTAAGAGGTGGTTAAATAACCAACCTAAGGACAGCATAAAGACATGGAAACAACTGTCAGAAAAATTCCTAAATCACTATTTTCCTCCAAAACAGATGACACAGCTAAGGCTGAGCATCCAAGGCTTCAAACAAGGAGATAATGAATCCCTTTATGATGCCTGGGAGAGATACAGAGAGATGCTAAGAAAATACCCCTCAGAAATGTTTTCAGAGTGGGTGTAGTTAGACATCTTTTATTATGGGCTTACAGAGAAAGCTCAGATTTCTCTAAACCACTCATCTGGTGGATCTATACACATGAGAAAGACAATTGAAGAAGCTCAAGAGCTCATTGATACAGTTGCTAGAAATCAGCATCTGTACCTAAGCAGTGAACCTTCCATGAAAGAAGAGGCTAAAACAGTAACTGCTGAACTAAGTCCTGCAGAGCAAGTTACTGAATTCAATCAGCAATTAGATTTTCTAACAAAACAGCTAGCCGAATTCAAGGAGATACTACAAGAGACAAGAATGGCTAATATGAATATGGAAGTGCAGCTAAAGCGAACAGAACAACAGTTATCAAAACAAATAATAGAAGAGTGCCAAGCAATTCAATTAAGAAGTGGAAAATATTAAATACCTCACTTCAAGGCAGCAAGAAGCCAAGAAATGAACAAACGGCTACCCAAAATTCCTCTGAGGACAGTCAGAGCCTAGAGAGGAATAATTCTGGCGCTCAAACGCCAGAAAAGGAGTAGAGAGCTGGCATTGAATGCCTAACCCATGCTCAGTCCTAGCGTTCAACGCTAGAAACAAGCAAGGAATTGGCGTTGAATGCCCAAATGAAGCACAGTTCTGGAATTTAGATGCCAGAAACAGGTACGGAGTTGGCGTCTAACGCCACTCCAGCTTCCACCCCTGGCATTCAAACACCAATGGGAGATCAGACACATGCAAGTGCTGATAACAGCCCCTCTAAAAAGGCTTCTCAAC
Organism: Arachis duranensis; assembly: GCF_000817695.3. Taxonomy (NCBI): domain Eukaryota; kingdom Viridiplantae; phylum Streptophyta; class Magnoliopsida; order Fabales; family Fabaceae; genus Arachis; species Arachis duranensis. The sequence goes on along the minus strand of NC_029776.3, from coordinate 52,622,783 downwards.
CCACATCTGTAGGCAATAAACCTACAGCTACTAAGGTTGAGGAATACAAAGCCAAAATGCCTTATCCTCAAAAACTCTGTCAAGCGGAATAGGATAAGCAATTTGCCCGCTTTGCAGACTATCTCAGAACTCTTGAAATAAAGATTCCGTTTGCAGAGGCACTTGAGCAAATACCCTATTATGCTAAGTTCATGAAAGAGATCTTAAGTCATAAGAAGGATTGGAGGGAAACTGAAAAAGTTTACCTCACTGAAGAATGCAGTGCAGTCATTCTGAAAAGCTTATCTGAGAAGCTTAAAGATCCCGGAAGCTTTACGATACCATGCACATTAGAGGGTACTTGTACCAAGAAAGCTTTATGTGATCATGGGGCAAGTATCAACCTAATACCTGCATCTACTATCAGAAAGCTTGGTTTGACTGAAGAAGTCAAGCCAACCCGGATATGTCTCCAACTTGCTGATGGCTCCATTAAATACCCATCAAGCGTGATTGAAGACATGATTGTCAAGGTTGGGCCATTTGCCTTTCCTACTGACTTTGTGGTGCTGGAAATGGAGGAGCACAAGAGTGCAACTCTCATTCTAGGAAGACCTTTTCTAGCAACTGGACGAACCCTCATTGACGTCTAGAAAGGGGAAGTGACCCTGAGAGTCAATGAGGACGAGTTTAAGTTGAATGTTGTCAAAGCTATGCAGCATCCAGACACCCCAAACGATTGCATGAGCATTGATATTATTGACTCTCTGGTAAAAGAGGTCAACATAACTGAGAGTCTCAAATCAGAGCTAGAGGATATCTTTAAAGATGCTCAGCCTGATTTGGAGAAACCAGAGAGAATAATAGAACCTCTAAAAATCCCTCAGGAAGAGGAAAAACCTCCCAAACCCAAGCTCAAACCATTACCACCATCCCTGAAATATGCATTTCTGGGAGAAGGTGATACCTTTCCTGTAATCATAAGCTCTACCTTAGAACCGCAGGAAGAGGAAGCACTAATACAAGTGCTAAGGACACACAAGACAGCTCTTGGGTGGTCCATCAGTGATCTTAAGGGCATTAACCCAGCCAGATTCATGCACAAGATCCTATTGGAGGGTGACGCTAAGCCTGTGGTTCAACCACAGAGGTGGCTGAATCCAGCCATGAAGGAGGTGGTGCAGAAGGAGGTCATTAAATTACTAGAGGCTGGAATTATTTATCCTATTTCTAATAGCCCCTGGGTAAGCCCTGTCCAAGTTGTCCCTAAGAAGGGTGGCATGACAGTGGTTCATAATGAAAAAAATGAACTGGTTCCTACAAGAACAGTTACAGGGTGACGTATGTGTATTGATTATAGAAGACTCAATACAGCTACCAGAAAGGATCATTTTCCTTTACCATTCATAGACCAGATGCTAGAAAGACTAGAGGTCATGAATACTACTGCTTCCTGGATGGATATTCAGGTTATAATCAAATTACAGTAGATCCCCAGGATCAAGAAAAAATAGCATTCACATGTCCATCCGAAGTATTCGCATACAGAAGGATGCCATTTGGTCTGTGCAATGCACCTGCAACCTTTCAAAGGTGCATGCTCTCAATTTTCTCTGATATGGTGGAAAATTTTCTGGAAGTCTTCATGGATGACTTTTCAGTATTTGGACACTCATTCAGCTCCTATCTTGACCATCTAGCACTTGTTCTAAAGAGGTGCCAAGAGACTAACCTGGTTTTAAACTGGGAGAAATGTCACTTTATGGTGACTGAAGGAATTGTCCTTGGGCACAAAATTTCGAACAAGGGAATAGAGGTGGATCAAGCTAAGGTAGAGGTATTTGAAAAATTACCACCACCTGCCAATGTTAAGGCAATCAGAAGCTTTCTAGGGCATGCAGGATTCTATAGGAGGTTTATAAAAGACTTTTCAAAAATCGTCAAACCTCTGATTAATCTGCTAGCTGCTGACATGCCATTTATCTTTGATAAGGAGTGTCTGCAGGCGTTTGAGACTCTGAAAGCTAAGTTGGTCACAGCACCAGTCATCTCTGCACCAGACTGGACATTACCATTTGAACTTATGTGTGATGTCAGCGACCATGCCATTAGTGTAGTGTTGGGACAAAGGCATGACAAGCTTCTGCACGTCATTTACTATGCCAGCCGTGTTTTAAATGACGCACAGAAGAACTACACAACCACAAAAAAAGAGTTACTTGCAGTGGTTTACGCCATTGACAAGTTCAGATTTTATTTAGTAGGATCAAAATTGATTGTGTACACTGACCATGCTGCTCTTAAATATCTACTCAAAAAGCAGGATTCAAAACCCAGACTCATCAGATGGGTGTTGCTTCTGCAAGAGTTTGATATAGAAATAAGAGACAGAAAAGGGACAGAAAACCAAGTAGCAGATCACCTGTCCCGAATAGAACCAGTAGAAGGGGCGTCCCTCCCTCTTATTGAGATCTTTGAAAACTTTTTGGATGAGCAACTCTTTGCCATCCAGGAAGTGCCATGGTTTGCAGACATTGCAAACTACAAGACAGTGAGATTCATACCCAAAGAGTACAGTAGGCAGCAATCAAAAAAAATTGATCACGGATGAAAGTACTATCTCTAAGATGAACCATATCTCTTCAAGAGATGTGCAGATGGAATAATCTATAGATGTGTGCCTAAGGAAGAAGCACAAAAGATCCTTTGGCACTGCCATGGATCACAGTATGGAGGACATTTTAGAAGTGAGCGAACAGCCACAAGAGTCCTCCAATGTGGCTTCTACTGACCTACTCTCTATAAATACTCCCGAGTATTTGTACTTAATTGTGACAGTTGCCAAAGATCTGACAATCTGCCTCACAGTTATGCCATGCCTCAACAAGGGATCTTGGAGATTGAGTTGTTTGATATATGGGGTATTGACTTCGTGGGGCCTTTCCCACCATCATACTCAAACACTTATATTCTGGTGGCTGTGGATTATGTATCCAAATGGGTGGAAGCTATTGCAACACCCGCTAATGATACAAAGACAGTGCTAAAATTCCTCCAAAAACACATCTTCAGCAGATTTGGTATCCCTAGAGTACTAATCAATGATGGGGGCACTCATTTCTGCAATAAACAGCTTTACTCTACTTTGGTTCGATATGGAGTTAGCCATAGGGTGCCAACTCCAAATCATCCACAGACAAATGGGCAAGCTAAAGTCTCTAATAGAGAACTTAAAAGAATCATGGAACGGACTGTGATTAATCGTAGAAGGGATTGGGCAAGAAGCTTGGATGATGCTCTGTGGGCATACAGAACAGCATTCAAGACTCCTATAGGAACTTCTCCATACCAGCTTGTGTAAGGAAAAGCTTGTCACTTGCCAGTGGAACTGGAACATAAGGCCTATTGGGCAACCAGATTCCTAAACCTTGATGCCAAGTTTATTGGAGAAAAATGATTGCTCCAGCTAAATGAGCTAGAGGAATTCAAACTCAATGCTTTCGAAAATGCAATAATTTACAAAGAGAAAGCAAAAGAAACTGACAACCAGAGTCTTTGAGCCAGGGCAGAAAGTTCTGCTATTTAATTCTAGGCTCAGATTATTCCCCGTGAAACTGAAATCCCGGTGGAGAGGTCCATATGTGTTTACAAGTGTGTCACCATATGGATACGTGGAGTTTCATGATAATGATTCTAACAAAAAGTTCATTGTTAATGGACAGAGAGTCAAACATTATCTTAAAAGCAATTTTGAGCAAGAATGCTCAAAACTGAGACTTGATTAAAGCTCAGTAATAGTCCAGCTAAAGACAATAAAGAAGCGCTTGCTGGGAGGCAACCCAGCCATTTACAAAGCTTATTTGTTAATTAATTGATTTTTACAGGTTTATGTCAATTGTCTTCAAGGTAAAATAGCAATTGCTTGAGTTTACAGAGTTACAGAAGGATTCAGAGGATAAAACAGCAAAAAGAAGCTCACTGGTGCGAAAAAGCCAGTAAGAGCTGTTTCGGGTGTTGAACGCCCAAAAGAAGCATCTACTGGGCGTTCAATGCCAGTAGAGATAGCCATCTGGGTGTTAGACGCCAGAAAGAAGCATCTTCTGGGAGTTGAGCGCCAGAAAGAAGCACCTTCTGGGCGTTTAACGCTAGATTTACAGCGTCCTTGGCGTTTAAAAAAACGCCCAGTGACAAAGGAGTTTCTGGCGTTCAACGCCAGCTAAAAGTAACAGCTGGGCATTGAACGCCCAGGAGAAGCTACAATTGGGCGTTAAACGCCCAAAACATGCAGTGGTTGGGCGTTTAATGCCAGGATTGTGGGGAGGAGGTGAGTTCGTTTTCAACTCAATTTTTTTCCAATTTTTATGTTTCAATCCATGATTTCTTGCATAAACATGTTACAACCTCTCATTCTTCAATTCCAAAAATTTTAATCCTAATTTCTAAAATCCCTTTTTCAAAGATATCAAAGATATCTTAATTCATAAACACTAATCTTTTTCAAATCTCATCCAACTTCTTTTCAAATTTTTTTTCATAACTCAATTATCTTTTCAAATTCATCTCAAATCTTTTCTTTTCAAAATGAAAATTCAGATTTATCTTTTTCAACTATCTTTCATAAACTTTTTAATTTTAAATTATATCTTTTTCATATCATACTTATCTTTCACATATTATATCTTCTATCTTATCCTTTCCAAAAATTTCAAAAACCCACCCCCTCCCTTTAAATCCCATTCGGCTTCCCCCCATTCCTCCACCATTCAAATTTGGCTATCCTTCTATCCCTCTCCTTTCCTTTCTTTTGCTTGAGGACAAGCTACCCTCTAAGTTTGGTGTGTTTATCCATGATCACTAAGCCATACCCACTAAGATCATGGCTCCTAAGGGGAAGCAAACCACTCCAAGAGGCAAGAAAGAGAATACTCCAAAACCACTTTGGAATCAAGGGAAGTTCTTAACCAAAGAACATTCAGACCATTACTACAAAATAATGGGTCTAAGGTCAGTGATCCCAGAAGTCAAATTTGATCTGAAAAAAGATGAATATCCGGAGATCCAAGAGAAAATTCGAAACAGGAGCTGGGAAATCCTAGCTAATCCGGAAACAAAGGTGGGAAGAAACATGGTTCAGGAATTCTACTCTAACTTGTGGCAAACAGACAAGCAGAGAATATCTGGAACTGCCCTCTATGACTATCGAACCTTGGTCAGAGGAAAGATTGTTCACAACCACCCTGACAAAATCAGGGAGATCTTTAAGCTACCTCAGCTGAAAGATGACCCAGACTCCTTTAATAGGAGAATGATGAGAACAAATAAGGGCTTAGACAAGATTCTAGAGGACATATGCCTCCCTGGAACCAAATGGACAACCAGTACCAAGGGAGTCCCAAATCAACTCAAGAGAGAAGATCTCAAACCAGTCGCCAGAGGCTGGCTGGACTTCATTGGGCGTACTATACTGCCCACTAGCAACCGCTCTGAAGTCACCATTAAAAGAGCAGTGATGATCCATTGCATTATGTTGGGAAGAGAAGTGGAAGTTCATCAGCTGATTTCGTGTGAACTTTACATAATTGCAAACAAGAACTCCAGAGATGCCAGATTGGCTTATCCAAGCTTAATCTCTATGCTATGTAAAGATGCTGGAGTGAAGATGGGAGTAACTGAGTATATCTCAGTTGAGCGACCAATCACCAAAATATCAATGGAAAAACAACAAGTGCAGGATGACCCCATCAAGAGGAGAGCAAAGGAATTCCTCCCGGAGATCCCCTAAATTGAATACTGGGAGCATCTTGAAGCATCTGTTGCCATGTTGCAAGAAGCTATGGACCAAATCAAGGAAGAACAGAATAATCAAAAAAGCATGCTTTGCAAACTACTTGGGGAACAAGAAGAGCAAAGGCATGTCTTGAAGGAACTGAAGCGTCAAAAGCTATCTCTTGAAGAACCAAGCACCCCACAGACTAGAGGAACATCTATTTCCCAAAATAAAGGTTGTTGAGTCATAATCTTAGCTTTAACTCTGTGATAGTTATTCTTATAGGAATTTACCTTAAAAGTTATATATGAGTAGTAAGTAGTATATCTATTTTGATTTTATCTCCAAGTAAGCTATAATTTATTTTTTTCATCATCATCAAACATGAATAAAATAGTAGAATTTTTAGAATAAAGAGGCAATAATTTTTTGAGTTCTTAATAAGGAAAATTCTAATTATTTATATGTGGTGGCAACACTTTTTGTCTTCTGAATGAATGCTTGAACAGTGCATATTTTTTATATTGAATTTTATGAATGTTAAAATTGTTGGCTCCTAAAAGAATGATGAACAAGAGAAATATTATTGTTGATCTGAAAAATCATAAAATTAATTCTTGAAGCAAGAAAAAGCAGTGAAAAAAAAAAGCAAAAGAGGTAGAAAAAGCCAATAGCCCTTTAAACTAAAAGGCAAGGGTGAAAAGGATCCAAGGCTTTGAGCATCAATGGACAGGAGGGCCCAAGGAAATAAATCCAGGCCTAAGCGGATAAATCAAGTTGTCCTTAACCATGTGCTTGTGGCATGTAGGTCCAAGTGAAAAACTTGAGATTGAATGTTTAAAGTCGTGATCGAAGGCAAATGAGTGTGCTTAAGAACTCTGGACACCTTTAATTGGGGACTTTAACAAAGCTAAGTCACAATCTGAAAGGTTCACCCAGTTATGTGTCTGTGGCATTTATGTATCCGATGGTAATACTGGAAAACAAAGTGCTTAGGGCCACGGCCAAGACTCATAAAGTAACTGTGTTCAAGAATCAACATACTACACTAGGAGAATCAATAATAATATTTGAATTCTGAGTTCCTATGGATGCCAATCATTCTGAATTTCAAAGGATAAAGTGAGATGCCAAAACTGTTCAGAAGCAAAAAGCTACTAGTCCTGCTCATCTAATTAGAATATGAGCTTCACTTGAAACTTTGAGATATCATTGCTTCTTAATTTCTTTTTATCCTATTTTATTTATCTAGTTGCTTGGGGACAAGCAACAGTTTAAGTTTGGTGTTGTGATGAGCGAATATTTTATACGCATTTTGGGGGTAATTTCATGTAGTTTTTAGTGTGTTTTAGTTAGTTTTTAGTATATATTTTTTTAGTTTTTAGGAAAAATTCATATTTCTGGACGTTACTATGAGTTTTTGTGTTTTTCTATGATTTCATGTATTTTCTGGCTAAAATTGAGGGAGCTGAGCAAAAATTTGATTTAGGCTGAAAAAGGACTGTTGATGTTGTTGGATTCTGACCTCCCTGCACTCGGAATAGATTTTTTGGAGCTACAGAAGCCTAAATGGCGCACTCTCAATTGGGTTGGAAAGTAGACATCCAGGACTTTTCAGAAATATGTAATAGTCTATACTTTGCATGAAGATAAAGGACGTAAACTGGCGTTTAACGCCAGTTTCATGTTGCATTCTGGCGTTCAGCGCCAGAAACAGGTTGCAAGTTGGAGTTCAGTGCCAGAAACAGGTTACAACTTGGCGTTCAACTCCAGAAATAGTCCAGGCATATGAGAAGCTTAAGTCTCAGCCCCAGCACACACCAAGTGGGCCCCAGAAGTGGATTTCTGCACTATCCATCTTAGTTTATTCATTTTCTGTAAACCTAGGTTACTAGTTTAGTATTTAAACAACTTTTAGAGACTTATTATGTATCACATGACATTTTAGATCTGAATTTTGTATTCTCTGACGGCATGAGTCTCTAAACTCCATTGTTGGGGGTGAGGAGCTCTGCAGCATCTCGATGAATTAATGCAATAATATCTGTTTTCCATTCAAATACGTTTATTTCTATCTAAGATGCTGATTTGTACTTAACTGTGATGGATGTGATGATCCATGACAGTCATCACCATTCTCAACCCATGAACGTGTGTCTGACAAACACCTCCATTCTACATTAGATTGAATGAGTATCTCTTAGATTCCTTAATCAGAATATTTGTTGTATAAGCTAGAATCCATTGGCAGCATCCTTGAGAATCCGGAAAGTCTAAACCTTATCTGTGGTATTCCGGGTAGGATTCAGGGATTGGATGACTGTGACAAGCTTCAAACTCGCGAGTGTTGGGCGTAGTGACAGACGCAAAAGTATCAATGGATTCTATTCCATCAGGATCGAGAACCGACAGATGATTAGCCGTACTGTGACAGAGCATTTGGACCATTTTCACTGAGATGATGGGAATTAGCCATTAACGACAGTGACGCCCTACATACAGTTTGCCATGGAAGGAGCCTTGCATGTTTGAAAGTGAGAAAGCATTATGTTGCAGGAATTCAGAAGACAAAGCATCTCCAAAACTCCAACATATTCTCCATTACTGCATAATAAGTATTTATTTCATGCTCTTTTATTTTTTACAATTAAAACTAAGAATCATTATTGATATTATATCCTGACTAAGAGTTACAAGATAACCATAGCTTGCTTCAAGCCAACAATCTTCGTGGGATCGACCCTTACTCACGTAAGGTATTACTTGGACGACCCAGTGCACTTGCTGGTTAGTTGTGCGGATTACAAAAGTATGATTGCAATTTTGTGCACCAAGTATTTATAGGAGTGGGTATGAAAGAGCATTATCGTATGGTTAGGAAAATCACACAAAATAATTCCGTCGGTAGTATAGTTCCCAACCAACTAACAATACTCAAAATCAAATTTTAAAGATTTCGGTTGTTACAAGTACAAACTCCAATAAGAATTAACCAAAGTATTTAAACATCGGGACGTCTCACATGGAATTGCAATGAAGTTATCAATTATTGGCTATGAAGAAAGCAAGGGGGTTTGATTTGTAATTGGCAAGAAAAGTAAGTAACAAGAAAGTAAATGATAAGAACTAATAAAATAATGGAAAAGAACTCTTGGCTAAGACTTGGAAATTGAGATCACCATCTTTGTCTACAAACCATGTATTGACAATTATGAGGAACCGAGCTCATTAAGTCTACTTCTATACTTGAAGTATGTCAAATGGCTTGACCAACATCAATCCATAAGTCCTATCCTGCCTACCAATTGACTTAGTAGTAGACTAGTGTCAATGGTTATCAAATTGACCACTAAGGGTTCTCAAATCACCAATTCAATGAGACCCAATGACTCAATGTCACTCAATTCCCTTAGCTTAGGCCAAGAGTAAAGAAACTACTCAAAAGCTAGTGAAAACATTTCATCAAACACCTAGAGTGCAATAAAAGTAAACATCATAAATTGCGAGAATTAACAAAACCCACAACTAACATGAACAAGGAATCAACAATAATAATGAAGATAAACATAAGAAGACATGGAAACACAAAATTGCATTAAAAGGAAATTAAATCCACAAGGGTTCATGAACATAAAAGAGAGTAAAATAGGGAAATTAACAATGTAAACTAAGAGAATTAAGATGTAGGAACACGAAATTGTAAAGAAAACAAGATGAAAATAAGAGATTAAAACCTAGATCCAGGATGCAATTGACCTAAGAACCCTAATTTTAGAGAGAAAAGGGAGCTTCTCTTTCTAGAAAACTAAACTACATGATGCTATCCAAAACTAATTGCTCCCCCATTGTTCCCTCTTGAATTCTACATCAAATAACTTCAGAAATGAGTTGGATTGGGCTTCAGCAGGTCCAGAAATCGCCCGTAGCATTTTCTGTTAAGTTGGTCACGTGCTGCTTGTCACGCGTACGCATGGGTCACGCGTACGCGTCGCCTGGCAGATTTCCTTCCCACGCGCACGGTGGGTCACGTATATGCACCATTTGGCAGATGTCCCTTCCACGCGTAAGCATGGGCCTCGTATATGCGTCACTTGACAGATTTCTGCAACTCCTCATTTCTTCATGAATTCTCAATTTTACATGCTTTTCTCTTCACTTCTTCCATCCAATACTTGTCTTATGAACCTAAAATCACTCAACAAACATATCAAGGCATCGAATAGAATTAAAGTAAATTAAAATTAACAATTTTAGGGCCTAAAATCATGTTTTTACACATAAGCACAAATTTTTAAGGAGAATTACAAAACAATGCTATTTCATTGAATAAATGTGAGATAAGTTGATAAAATCCCCCAAATTAAGTACAAGATAAACCACAAAATTGGTGTTTATCAGGATATGGGAAAGGTTTGGCCATAGGGTGGGATTTTGGGGGGCGGATTTGATTTTGAAGTGTGTGAAGGTTGGTGGGAGTTATGATGGTCGTGAGGAAGTGGTATGGATGTGATTGGGCTAGGGTTTATAAGGAAGTGTCTGTGGGAAAGTGTGGGAGTAATTGGGAATGGGTGGGGTAAGTGAAAGATAATGTGGGACCCACAGGTCCTGAGAGACTAGGGAATCCTGATTTTCTGCTTCTCTGCACTAGCGTTTGAATGCCCAGGGGCTGCTCCCTGGCTGGCGTTCAACTTTTACACTCCATCCAGAGCATTCTGTTTTTTCTGTTGTAAAATTCTATCTCTGTTCTGATATGACTCTTAAAGAAAAACAAAACAAAATAAAACAAATATAATTAAGTAAGGTTGGGTTGCCTCTCAACAAGCACTCTTTTAACGTCACTAGTGTAACAACCCCATTTTTCGAGTACGTGAGATCTTTTCTGAAAGCACGAATTTCTCCGAAGGATCAGTAAAGGGAACACCTCTGCTGTATCATCAAGAATCTCGATCCGCATTGTCATTATGTCATCCTTAAGCTAGAACCTCTTCTGAGGCAATCTCGATAACGCAATCATGAAGAACCATGTTTTTGAACCGTATTGGTTTGGAGTTTTGATTTTAGTTTTCGTAATAGTCTCTGTTTGATGAACCGGTCTCGATTCATGAGATAAGAGAGATAATAGTATAAAATTATCATTATATTAGTATTAGAAGATGCTTGAATGATATTATAAGGTTACCTGGTCTGTTTTAGTTAAATATAGGAAATTGCTTTAACCGGGTTCACAATTTACTGGTGCAGCTTAGCACCAGCACTCTCTGATGACTTTAGCAATGCTAAGATCTCTTCCTACATGTTCTATTCTCATAGTAATCATGTTACTAGTGTCATTTATACTAGTAGCTCAGATATTAATCTCTAGAAGTGGTTTTAAGTGTATGTTCTAATACATCTAGTTTTAGTAATTATACACCTGAGATATTTTTGAACCACCTCCCAAACTAGCCAATCATCATCAAGAACTTTTTTCCCTCACCCCCAACACACTCCAAGCTACTCATTTTCACCTTGAATGACCGAAAATAAGAGGGAAAGAAAAGAGAGAAACATTCTTGGTTCTTAATCATCAAAGCTTGATTTCTTCTGAACTAAAACTCAAATTAAAACTCCGATTACACCACCATGATCCTCTCTTCTATCTCTACATAAAAATATAACATATCAAGGCTGTAAATAAGGTGAGATGGCTGTCTCCCTCCCTCTTCAATTAGGTTTTCAAGGAAAACCATACTAAACATGTGTTTTCTTGATGTTCTTCCTTAGATCTCTTGCTTTGCTTGACTTGTGAGCCAAGAATCTTCAATTCCCAGCACGTTTATGGTGAGAAATATCTCCCTAACATATTTATTAAGGTTTGATCAGTTGAGGTTTTATGGATTCAAAGTTGTTCTTGATTTATTTTAGGAGGAAAAAGTGCAAAAAGAACACCTAAAAGCATAAATAGATTTGAGGCAGCAAATCAAGGTAGGGTTTGGTAAAATTAATCTTGATTAATTGGGTTTGAGTTGTGTGATTATGATATGGTTTGGTTATGCTTGAAATTGATTGCTTATATGAGTTATTCTTGGTGAAAGTTTGTTGAGATTTTGATGAAATTTGATGATATTCAAGCTATGAAACATGTTCTTGAGTGCAGCTGGAAAAACGAATCCTAACCCTTAAATTGGGGTTGAATTTCTGTTGTAATCAAGGGGAAAATATGGGGGTTTGGTGGCTGCAATTTTATTTTGAATTTTGGTAAAAATCGGTTGCTGAAAAGATTTAAAAACGGGTGAAAACAGAGAAAGAATCTGAAGAATTTATGAAGAACACGAAGAACACTTTGAGTGTGATGAAGAATAATGAAGAATAGGCTTTTGATCTTAAAAAGGGCAAGGAAGTAAAATTTTTGGTGTTTAGGGGGGTTGATGAGCGGATAATTTATACGCTTTTTGGCATTGTTTTTAGGTAGTTTTTAGTTTGATCTAGTTACTTTTAGGGATGTTTTCATTAGTTTTTATGCTAAATTCATATTATTGGACTTTACTATGAGTTTGTGTGTTTTTCTGTGATTTCAGGCATTTTCTGGCTGAAATTGAGGGACTTGAGCAAAACTCTGATAAAAGGCTGACAAAGGACTGCTGATGCTGTTGGAATCTGACCTCCCTGTACTTGAAACAGATTTTCTGGAGCCACAGAACTCCAAATGGCGCGATTTTAACGGCTTTGGAAAGTAGACATTTAGAGCTTTCCAGCAATATATAATAGTCCATACTTTATTCGAGATTTAACGACGTAAACGGGCGCTCAACGCCAGTTCCATGTTGCATTCTGGAGTCAAACGCCAGAAACACGTCACAAACCAGAGTTGAACGCCCAAAACATGTTACAACTTGGCGTTCAACTCCAAGAGAAGCCTCAGCTCCTGGATAGATCAAGCTCAGCCCAAACATACACCAAGTGGGCCCCGGAAGTGGATTTATGCATCAATTACTTACTCATGTAAACCCTAGTAGCTAGTTTAGTATAAATAGAACTTTTTTACTAGTGTATTAGACATCTTTGGACGTTTAGTTCTGAGATCTTGGGGGCTGGCCATTCGGCCATGCCTGGACCTTCATCACTTATGTATTTTCAACGGTGGAGTTTCTACACACCATAGATTAAGGGTGTGGAGCTCTGCTGTACCTCAAGTTTTAATGCAATTACTACTATTTTCTATTCAATTCGATTTATTCCTGTTCTAAGAGATTTGTTGCACTTCAACTTGATGAATGTGATGATCTGTGACACTCATCATCATTCTCACCTATGAACGCGTGTGACTGACAACCACTTCCGTTCTACCTTAGACCGCGCGCATATCTCTTGGATTCCTTAATCAGAATCTTCGTGGTATAAGCTAGAATTGATGGCAGCATTCATGGGAATCCAAAAAGTCTAACCTTATCTGTGGTATTCCGAGTAGGATTCCGGTATTGAATGATTGTGACAAGCTTCAAACTCCTGAAGGCTGGGCGTTAGTGACAGACGCAAAAGAATCACTAAATTTTATTCCAACCTGATTGAGAACCAACAGATGATTAGCCGTGCTGTGACAGAGCATTTGGACCTTTTTTACTAAGAGGATGGGATGTAGCCATTGACAACGGTGATGCCCTATGATGAGCAGATAATTTATACGCTTTTTGGCATTATTTTTAGTATGTTTTAGTTAGTTTTTATTATACTTTTATTAGTTTTTAGTTAAAATTCACTTTTTTGGACTTTACTATGAGTTTGTGTGTTTTTCTGTGATTTCAGGTATTTTCTGGCTGAAATTGAGGGACCTGAGCAAAAATCTGATTCAGAGGCTAAAAAGGACTGCAGATGCTTTTGGTTTCTGACCTCCCTGCACTCGAAGTAGATTTTCTGGAACTACAGAAGCCCAATTGCCGCTCTCTCAATTGCGTTGGAAAGTAGACACCCTGGGCTTTCCAGCAATGTATAATAGTTCATACTTTGTCTGAGATTTGATGGCCCAAACAGGTGTTCCATGTCAGCTCAAGAATTCTGGCGTTTAACGCCGGAACTGGCACAAGAATGGGAGTTAAACGCCCAAACTGGCACAAAAGCTGGCGTTTAACTCCAAGAAAAGTCTCTACACGAAAATGCTTCAATGCTCAGCCCAAGCACACACCAAGTGGGCCCGGAAGTGGATTTTTATGTCATTTTCTCATCTTTGTAAACCCTAAGCTACTAGTTTTCTACAAATAGGACCTTTTGCTATTGTATTTTCATCTTTTGATCACTTTAGATCTTTGGATCATCTTTTGATCATGTTTTTATGATTGAACCCTCTTTGGGAGGCTGGCCATTCGGCCATGCCTAGATCTTGTTCTTATGTATTTTCAACGGTGGAGTTTCTACACACCATAGATTAAGGTGTGGAGCTCTGCTGTACCTCGAGTATTAATGCAATTACAATTGTTCTTCTATTCAATTCAGCTTATTCTTGTTCTAAGATATCACTTGTTCCTCAACTTGATGAATGTGATGATCCGTGACACTCATCATCATTCTCACCTATGAACGTGTGCCTGACAACTACCTCCGTTCTACCTTAGATTGAGTGGATATCTCTTAGATTCCTTAATCAGAGTCTTCGTGGTATAAGCTAGAATTGATGGCGACATTCAAGAGAATCCGGAAGGTCTAAACCTTGTCCGTGGTATTCTGAGTAGGATTCAAGGATTGAATGACTGTGACGAGCTTCAAACTCGCGATTGTGGGGCGTTAGTGACAGACGCAAAAGAATCACTGGATTCTATTCTGACATGATCGAGAACCGACAGCTGAATAGCCGTGCTGTGACAGAGTGCGTTGAACATTTTCACTGAGAGGACGGGACTGTAGCCATTGACAACGATGATGCCCAACATACAGCTTGCCATGGAAAGGAGTAAGAAGGATTGGATGAAGACAGTAGGAAAGCAGAGAGACGGAAGGGACAAAGCATCTCCATACGCTTATCTGAAATTCTCACCAATGAATTACATAAGTATCTCTATCTTTATTTCATGCACCAAGTTTTTGGCGCCGTTGCCGGGGATTTAAATGTCCTAACTACAGTTTCGCATTTGTTCCCTGCAATAACAGTGACAAGTTTTGATCCGGCAACAACACCAAGTTTTTGGCGCCGTTGCCGGGGATTGTTTGAGTTTGGACAACTGACGGTTCATCTTGTTGCTTAGATTAGGTATTTTTCAGAATTTTTAAGAATGAATTCTAGTGTTTCAAGGTAATGTTTTCATCATCACCAAAGCTGATTGATTCTCATAAATTTAGCTCTTGAATGCAATGTCATGCTGAAGCTTGGCTAGCCATGTCTAATTTCTTTAGACTAAAGCTTTAGACTAACATTGCATGATTCCTCGAATTCTCATTAAAAATTTTGAATCCTTTATTTTCTTTTCCATATAATTTTCGAAAAAAATCCAAAAAAAATTATAAAATCTTAAAATCAAAAATATTTTTATGTTTCTTGTTTGAGTCTAGTGTCTCATTTTGAGTTTGGTGTCAATTGCATATTTCTGTTCTCCTTGCATTTTTCGAATTCATTCATGTGTCTTCATTGATCTTCAAGTTGTTCTTGATGATTTACTTGCTCTGATCTTTAAATTCTCTTGTTTTGTGTGTTTTGTTGTTTCTCATATGCATTCTCAATTTGTTAGTGTCAGTAGTATACAAACTTCTAAGTTTGGTGTCTTGCATGCATTGTTTATTTGATTTTAGTTGCATTTTGATTATTCCTCATTATTATGATTTTAGTTGCATTTTGATTTTTCCTCATCATAAAAAAGATTCAAAAAAATTTTTTTAATTTGTGTCTTTTCAAGTCAATAATACAGAGAATTGAAGATTCAGAACATACAGCAGAGGAATTACACAGAAAAAGCCGGGCGTTCAAAATGCCTAGTGAGGAAGGAAAACTGGCGTTTAAACGCCAGCCAAGGTACCTGGCTGGGCGTTTAATGCCCAAAAGGGTAGTATTTTGGGCGTTAAACGCCAGAATGTATACCATTCTGGGCGTTTAACGCCAGGATGGCACAAGAGGGAAGATTTTGTTTTTAATTCAATTTTTTTCAAGTTTCCATAATTTTTCAAAATCAAATCTTTTTCAAATCATATCTTTTCAATCATATATTTTCAAAATCAAATTCTTTCCATTCTCAAAAATACTTGCCTACAATTAATGACTTGATTCAACATTTCAAGTATGTTGCCTTTTCTGTTAAGAAAGGTTTAATGTTTGAATCATATCCTTTAAATTTCTTGTTAGCCAAGTCATTAATTTTAAAAATCAAATCTTTTTAAATTGTTT
>NC_029776.3:52606271-52606685 GCF_000817695.3 Arachis duranensis | reverse complement strand
TTTTAATCACATCTTTTTCAAAATAGTTTTCAATCATATCTTTTTTATTTCTAATTTCAAAATCTTTTTCAAAAATCACTGTATTTCTTTCCCAATCTTATTTTTCGAAAATCATTTACCATTTTTCAAAAATTCTTTTAATTAATTCACCTTAATTTTCGAAAATTTCTTCCCCTCTTCTCACATCCTTCTATTTATGGACTAACACTCCTCCACCATCAACAATTCGAACTCCATCTCTTTTGATAAGTTCGAATTCTTCTTCTTCTACCCCTTCCTTCTATTCTTCTTTTCCTCTGACACCTCAAGGAATCTCTATACTGTGACATAGAGGATTCCATATTTTTTTGTTTTCTTCTCTTTCATATGAGCAGGAGCAAAGACAAAAGCATTCTTGTTGAGGCTGACCCTGAA
>NC_029776.3:52605019-52605778 GCF_000817695.3 Arachis duranensis | reverse complement strand
ATCTCTTCATTTGAAGAAGACGCCTGCAGAAGCTCAAGAACTCATTGAAATGGTTACAAATAACCAATTCATGTATACTTCTGAAAGGAATCCTGTGAACAATGGGACGAATCAGAAGAAAGGAGTTCTTGAGATTGATACTCTGAATGCCATATTGGCTCAGAACAAAATATTGACTCAGCAAGTCAATATGATTTCTCAAAGTCTGTCTGGAATGTAAGCTGCGTGATGCCAAGGCATCTTAGGCTAGTTTCACTAGCATTTTTCTGTTAGTTTTAGTTGTTTTATGCATTTTCTTGAGCTTAAAGTAACCAAGAATGGTTAAATGTATAACAAAGCAATGAACCATCCAAACAGTATGTGTAATTTTGATGCAAATTCCATGAGTTTTTAGTTATATTACTTGAATGCTATGAATGGAAGAATTCTCATGAAATTTTGCAAGACTTTGATGCAATTGTGTGGATGATTTCAGGGAAGAAGAGGCTAGGCAAGGAAGCAACAAAATCAACAAAGGAAGCTTGAAGATCATATGTGCCAAACCATACAATGTGAAAGTGGCGTTTAACCTCTAGTTTAACCTTAAACTGGAAGTTAAACACCAGAATAAGGAATGCACCAAATGCTGAAAGTGGCGTTTAACCTTCAGTTTAAGGTTAAACTGAAGGTTAAACGCCAGAATGAGAATGGCACCAAGGGAGTATTTCCACGTTTAACCTCCAGTTTGACCTCAAACTGGAGGTTAAACGTGTTCGACAC
>NC_029776.3:52601128-52602786 GCF_000817695.3 Arachis duranensis | reverse complement strand
CTTGTTTGTTGCTTGTGGTGTGTTCTTGTATGACAGGTAGGAGAGGAGAGACATCAACTCCTCCAGACACCGAACCAGAAAGGACCCTTCATAAACTTATAAGGGAAGCAAGAGGGAAGAGAGTACTGGGAGAAGAAGAATCTGAAGGAGAATCTGAGGACACTTTTGAGGAAGCTCTAGATCTCAACATGGATAGAGAAGTTCACAACCATGAGAGGGATGATAGAAACAATGCCATTCCTGAGAGGAGGGTTCTTGGTTCATACATAAACCCAACCTCTGGGAATTGTGGTAGCAGCATTCAGAAACCACCCATTCAAGCCAACAATTTTGAACTCAAACCACAGCTCATATCATTGGTGGAGGATCATTGTTCATTTGGTGGAAGTGCTAATGAAGATCCCAACCAACATCTCACAAAATTCCTGAGAATTTGTGACACTGTGAAGTCCAATGGAGTCCAGGAAGATGCCTATAAACTGCTCTTGTTCCCATTTTCACTTAGGGACAAGGCAGCTAAGTGGCTGGAATCATTTCCAAGGGACAGCCTAACAACCTGGGATGAGGTGGAGAGCAAGTTTCTGGCACGTTTCTACCCCCTACAAAAGATCAATAGGCTTCGATCTGAGGTTCAGACTTTTAGACAACAAGATGGTGAGACGCTCTACGAGGCATGGGAGAGGTTCAAAGAGTTGACAAGGAAATGCCCACCAAACATGTTCCCTGACTGGGTGCAATTGCATATTTTCTATGATGGACTTTCTTATGAATCAAGGAAGGCTGTAGATCATTCATCAGAAGGTTCATTGAACAGGAAAAAGACTGTGGAAGAAGCCATTAAAGTGATTGAGACAGTGGCTGAGAATGAATACTACTATGCTTCAGAGAGGCACAACACTAAGGGAGTCATGGAGCTGAACCATGTTGATACAATTCTAGCCCAAAACAAGGTGTTTGCCAAGCAACTAGCAGAGCTCACTAGGAAATTAGACACAAAGCAAGTGGCTGCAATACACACACAAGATCAAGAGAAAGAAGGAGGTGATTGGGAAGAGGCCAACTACGTGGGAAACCAACAAAGGCAATCATATGATCCACATTCCAACACTTACAACCCAGGATGTAGAATTGATGAGTCTGGAACTTCAAATTGTTGAGACTTGTGTCATTACTTGTTTATCACTAAGTTTGCTCAATGAATGTTATAGAATGGGATCACAGCCTCATCAGAATTATGGACCATAAGCCTAAAGCAAAAGGAAATCAAGAAAAAGGCCTCAAAGCCCAAGAAACACAACAGAAGCTCAATTTAGGAAGTGTATAAATAGGATAGAATTGAAGTTAGTTAGGACATCTTTTGACACTTTAGAACTTTTCATATTGTGTAATTGAATTCTGAGCTATGACTCACTAAACCCCTTTCATTGGGTTAAGGAGCTCTATTGTAATTCAATGAATCAATAATAGTTTTATCTTCTTCTTCAATCTTTTCTCTTGAATTTTGTTAGAAAGCTTCTCGATCTAATTCCATTGGGTAGTTGTCTTGGGAAAGAAACTACCCATAATTGGAATCCTTCAGAACCTTGGGAAAGGAATGGAGGATTCATGCTAGAGAAGCTTTCTCACAGTGAATTGGATTGGGGTTTGGATGGATATTG
>NC_029776.3:52594900-52595458 GCF_000817695.3 Arachis duranensis | reverse complement strand
GTTTAACCTCCAGTTTGACCTCAAACTGGAGGTTAAACGTGTTCGAACTATATGAGGCACCAGGAAGCCATTTTCACGTTTAAGCTCCAGTTTGACCTCAAACTGGAGCTTAAACGTGTTATATGGAACAGCTTGACCATGCCTTCTTCAAACATAAATAACTTGAGCTACAAAACTCCAAATGAGGTGATTCAAAATGCATTGGAAAGAAGACATCTAGAGCTTTCCAAGCATATATGGCATGCATGGTGGATACTAAAAATTGAGGGAGAAAACAGCCCCGTAATGTGCATAGAAGAGCATAGTACCAACATGCAATCAGGCCAACTGACCTCTTCACCTTCCATGGAGTATAACTCGAGTTGTAGAACTCCAAATGATGCGCTTCAAATTGCATTGGAAAGTAGACATCCAGAGCTTTCCAAAGATGTATAGAAGTATGGGGTGGACAATGCAACTGAGGTTAAACATGTTCGACACTTTCTCCTCACCAAGTAGTATTTCCACGTTTAACCTCCAGTTTGACCTCAAACTGGAGGTTAAACGCCAGAGACACTT
>NC_029776.3:52591055-52593463 GCF_000817695.3 Arachis duranensis | reverse complement strand
GTCAATATGATTTCTCAAAGTCTGTCTGGAATTCAAGCTGCACCAGGCAGTACTAAGGATGCTTCATCTGAAGAAGAAGCTTATGATCCTGAGAACCCTTCAATGGAAGAGGTGAATTACATGGGAGAACCCTATGGAAACACCTATAATCCTTCATGGAGAAATCATCCAAATCTCTCATGGAAGGATCAACAGAGACCTCAACAAGGTTTCAATAACAATAATGGTGGAAGAAACAGGTTTAGCAATGACAAGCCTTTTCCATCATCTTCTCATCAACAGACAGAGAATTCTAAGCAGAGCCACTCTGACTTAGCAACCATAGTCTCTGATCTAATCAAAACCACTCAAAGTTTCATGACTGAAACAAGGTCCTCCGTTAGAAACTTGGAGGCACAAGTGGGTCAGCTGAGTAAGAAAGTTACTAAACTCCCTCCGAGTACTCTTCCAAGCAATACAGAAGAGAATCCAAAAGGAGAGTGCAAGGCCATCAACATGGCCGAATTTGGAGAGGAGAAAGAGGCAGTGAACGCCACTGAGAAAGACCTCAATGGATGTCCACTGGCCTCCAATGAGTTCCCTAATGAGGAACCATAGGAATCTAAGGCTCACAATGAGACCATAGAGATTCCATTGGATTTACTTCTGCCATTCATGAGCTCTGATGAGTATTCTTCCTCTGAAGAGGACGAAGATGTCACTGAAGAGCAAGTTGCTAAGTACCTTGGAGCAATCATGAAGCTAAATGACAAGTTATTTGGTAATGAGACTTGGGAGGATGAACTCCCTTTGCTCACCAAAGAACTAGATGACTTGACTAGGCAGAGATTACCTCAAAAGAGACAGGACCCTGGGAAGTTCTCAATACCTTGTACATTAGGCACCATGACCTTCAAGAAGGCCTTGTGTGACCTAGGGTCAAGCATAAACCTCATGCCTCTCTCTGTAATGGAGAAGCTAGGGATCTTTGAGGTGCAAGCTGCAAAAATCTCACTAGAGATGGCAGACAATTCAAGAAAACAAGCTTATGGACTTGTAGAGGATGTTCTGGTAAAAGTTGAAAACCATTAAATCCCTGCTGATTTCATGGTCCTAGAGACTGGGAAGTGCATGGATGAATTCATCATCCTTGGCATACCCTTCCTAGCCACAGCAAAGGCTGTGATTGATGTTGACAGAGGAGAATTGATCATTCAAGTGAATGAAGAATCCTTTGTGTTTAAGGCTCAAGGATATCCCTCTGTAACCATGGAGAGGAAGCATGAAGAGCTTCTCTTAAAACAGAGTCAAACAAAGCCCCCACAGCCAACCTCTAAGTTTGGTGTTGGGAGGCCACAACCAAATTCTAAGTTTGGTGTTGAACCCCCACATTCAAACTCTAAGTTTGGTGTTGGGAGGTTCCAACATTGCTCTGAGTATCTGTTAGGCTCCATGAGAGCCCACTGTCAAGCTACTGACATTAAAGAAGCGCTTGTTGGGATGCAACCCAATGTTATATTTATCTATTTTCCATTGTTATTTTATGTTTTCTGTAGGTTGATGATCATGGGAAGTCACAAAATCAATTAAAAAAGCAAAAACAGAAAGAAAAATAGCACACCCTGGAGGAAAGCTTGCTGGCATTTAAACGCCAGTGAAGACAGCAAATGGGCGTTTAACGCCCAGTCTGGCACCATTCTGGGCGTTTAACGCCAGAAAGGGGCACCAGACTGGCGTTAAACGCCAGGATAGGGCAAGAAGCTGGCGTTAAACGCCAGAAATGGGCACTAGCCCGGTGTTTAACACCAGAATTGACAGAAGGAGCATTTTTGCTCGCCACTTGGTGCAGGGATGAATTTTCCTTGACACCTCAGGATCTGTGGACCCCATAGGATCCCCACCTACCCTACCACTCTCTCTCTTCTTCACCCATTCACCAATCACCTCAACGCCTCTTCCCCAAAAACCCCTCACCTATCAAATTCCACTATTCTCTTCACCACTCACATCCATCCTTCATAAAACTCCACCTACCTCACCTTTCAAATTCAAACCACTTTCCCTCCCAAACCCACCCATTATGGCCGAACTATACACCCCCTCTCCACTCCTATATAAACCCATCTTCACTCCTTCATTTTCACACAACCTAAACACTACTTCTCCCCCTTGGCCGAACCACAAAGCCTCCTCCATCTCATCTATTTCTTCTTCTTCTACTCTCTTCTTTCTTCTTTTGCTCGAGGACGAGCAAACCTTCTAAGTTTGGTGTGGTAAAAGCATTGCTTTTTGTTTTTCCATAACCATTTATGGCATCCAAGGCCGGAGAAACCTCTAGAAAGAGGAAAGGGAAGGCAAAAGCTTCCACCTCCGAGTCATGGGAGATGGAGAGATTCATCTCAAGGGTGCATCAAGACCACTTCTATGAA
>NC_029776.3:52589672-52590442 GCF_000817695.3 Arachis duranensis | reverse complement strand
GGGGATGCACTTTCCTCCACAAAACTATTGGGAGCAAATCAACACCTCCCTAGGAGAATTGAGTTCCAACATGGGACAACTAAGGGGGGGAGGAACACCAAGAACATTCCATTCTCCTCCATGAAATTAGAGAAGATCAAAGAATCATGAGAGAGGAGCAACAAAGACAAGGAAGAGACATTGAGGAGCTCAAGCACTCCATAAGATCTTCAAGAGGAAGAACAAGCCGCCATCACTAAGGTGGACCCGTTCTTTAATCTCCTTGTTCTTTAATTTCCTGTTTTTCAAATTTTTATGCCTATGTTTATCTATGTTTGTGTCTTATGATCATTAGTGTCTTAGTGTCTATGCCTTAAAGTGATGAATGTCCTATGAATCCATCACCTTTCTTAAATGAAAAATGTTCTTAATTGAAAAAGAGAAGAATTGCATGAATTTTGAATTTTATAATAGATTAATTATTTTGATGTGGTGGCAATACTTTTGGTTTCTGAATGTATGCTTGAACAGTACATATGTCTTTTGAATTTGTTGTTCATGAATGTTAGCTCTTGAAAGAATGATAAAAAAGGAGACATGTTACTGAGGATCTGAAAAATCATAAAAATGATTCTTGAAGCAAGAAAAAGTAGTGAATACAAAAAAAAAGAAAAAAAGAAAGGAAGAGAGGAAAAAGAAAAAGAAAAAAATAAAGTCATGATCCAAGGCAAAAAGAGTGTGCTTAAGAACCCTAGACACCTCTAATTGGGGACTCTAGCAAAGCTGAGTCA
>NC_029776.3:52587225-52588351 GCF_000817695.3 Arachis duranensis | reverse complement strand
ACATACAGCTTGCCATGGAAAGGAGTAAGAAGGATTGGATGAAGGCAGTAGGAAAGCAGAGAGACGGAAAGGACAAAGCATCTCCATACACTTATCTGCAATTCTCACCAATGAATTACATAAGTATCTCTATCTTTATTTTATGCTTTATTCATAAATCATCCATAACCATTTGAATCCGTCTGACTGAGATTTACAAGATGACCATAGCTTTCTTCATACCAACAATCTCCGTGGGATCGACCCTTACTCGCGTAAGGTTTATTACTTGGACGACCCAGTGCACTTGCTGGTTAGTTGTGCGAAGTTGTGATAAAGAGTTGAGATTGCAATTGTGCGTACCATGTTGATGGCGCCATTGATGATCACAATTTCATGCACCACCCTACATATAGCTTGCCATAGAAAGGAGTAATGAAAAACTAGAAGGAAGAAGTAGGAAAGCAGAGATTCAGAAGGAACACAGCACCTCCATACACCTATCTGAAATTCCCACCATTAGATTACATGAGTAACTTTATCTTTATTTTCTGTTTATTTACTATTATTTGATTTTCAAAATTCCATAATCAATTATTATCCGCCTGACTGAGATTTACAAGATGACCATAGCTTGCTTCATACCAACAATCTCTCTAGGATCGACCCTTACTCACGTAAGGTATTACTTGGACGACCCAGTACACTTGCTGGTTTGTTGTGCAGAGTTATGACAAAGTCTGATTCACGTTTGAGAGCACCAAGCCTTTGGAGCCATTGTTGATGATCACAATTTCGTCCACCAAGTTTTTGGCGCCGTTGCCGGGGATTGTTCGAGTATGGACAACTGACAGTTCATCTTGTTGCTCAGATTAGGTAATTTTCTTTTTGTTTTGTTTTCACAAATTTTTCAAAAAAATTTTTTCCTTTTTTTCGAAAATAAATAAAGAAAATACCAAAAAAATCATAAAATCATAAAAACTAAAAATATTTTGTGTTTCTTGTTTGAGTCTTGAGTCAATTTTTAAGTTTAGTGTCAATTACATATTCATATTGTTCTTGCATTTTTTCGAAAAATTCATGCATTCATGGTGTTCTTCATGATCTTCAAGTTGTTCTTGGTAAGTCTTCTTGTTTGATCTTGATG
>NC_029776.3:52586832-52587135 GCF_000817695.3 Arachis duranensis | reverse complement strand
TTTAGTGTCTCTAGTATGAAAACTTCTAAGTTTGGTGTCTTGCATGTCTTTCTTTTCTTAAAAATTTTCAAAAATATGTTCTTGATGTTCATTATGACCTTCATAGTGTTCTTGATGTTCATCTTGACATTCAAAGTGTTCTTGCATGCATCCCTTATTTGGTCTTAGTTTTTCATGATTAGTTTCATTTTATGTTTTTCTCTCTCATCATTAAAAATTAAAAAAAATCAAAAAATATATTTTCCTTAATTTTCTCATAATTTTCGAAAATTTGAGTTGACTTAGTCAAAAAATTTTAAAATT
>NC_029776.3:52553946-52586675 GCF_000817695.3 Arachis duranensis | reverse complement strand
AAAATTGAATTTTAAAATCTTTTTCTTATCTTTAATTCATGATTTTCAAAGGCTTTACTAACAATTAATGTGATTGATTAAAAAATTTGAAGCTTGTTACTTTCTTGTTAAGAAAGGTTCAATCTTTAATTTCTAGAATCATATCTTTTAGTTTCTTGTTAACTTCTTATCTTCTTATCTTTTCAAATTTGATTTTAATATCTTTTTCAACTAACTATTTGACTTTTTGTTTGTTTCTTATCTTTTTCAAAACCACCTAACTACTTCTCCCTCTCTAATTTTCGAAAATATCTCATCCTTTTTCAAAATTCTTTTTAAATTAACTAATTGTTTTAAATTTTAATTTCAATTATATCTTATCTTTAATTTTCAAAAATCATTAACTACTTTTTCAAAATTATTTTCGAATTCTCTCTCTCTTCTCTTCTTCTATTTATTTATTTATTCACTAACACTTCTCTTCACCTCTTTTCATCTCCAATCACTGCCTCTATCCTCACCCTTGTGATTGGATTCTCCACTCTTATTCCTTTCTTCTTCTACTAATAATAAGGATCCTCTTTGTCCAGATATAGAGGATTTCTCTTCCTTTTTCTTTTTCTCTTCTATTTCATATGAGCAGGAACAAAGGAAAAATGCACTCTTGTTGAAGCTGATCCTGAACCTGAAAGGACTCTGAAGAGGAAACTAAGAGAAGCTAAATTACAACAATCCAGAGGCAACCTTTATGAAATTTTCGAATAAGAGGAGGAGATGGCAGCCGAACCCAACAACAATAATGCAAGGAGGATGCTTGGTGATTTTACTAAACCCACGTCCAAGTTTGATGGAAGAAGCATCTCAATTCCTGCCATTGGAGCAAACAATTTTGAGCTGAAACCTCAATTAGTTGCTCTAATGCAACAAAACTGCAAGTTTCATGGACTTCCATCTGAAGATCCTTATCAGTTTTTAACTGAGTTCTTGCAGATTTTTGAGACTATTAAGACGAATGGAGTAGATCCTGAAGTCTACAGGCTCATGCTTTTCCCTTTTGCTGTAAGAGACAGAGCTAGAACATGGTTGGACTCACAACCTAAAGATAGCCTGGACTCCTGGGATAAGCTGGTCACGGCCTTCTTGGATAAATGTTTTCCTCCTCAAAAGCTGAGCAAGCTTAGAGTGGATGTTCAAACCTTCAAGCAAAAAGATGGTGAATCCCTCTATGAAGCTTGCAAGTCAAAATGATTTCTTAAAGTCTGAATGGATGGCAAAATGCATCCAACAATACTAAAGAGGCAGCCTCTGAAGAAGCTTATGATCTTGAGAACCCTGCAATGGCAGAGGTTAATTACATGGGTGAACCTTATAAAAACACCTATAATTCATCATGGAGAAATCATCCAAATTTCTCATGGAAGGATCAACAAAAGCCTCAACAAGGCTTTAATAATGGTGGAAGAAACAGGCTTAGCAATAACAAGCCTTTTCCATCATCTTCTCAGCAATAGACGGAGAATTCTGAGCAGAGCCCCTCTAATTTAGCAAACTTAGTCTCTGATCTGTCAAAGGCCACTTTAAGTTTTATGAGTGAGACAAGATCCTCCATTAGAAATTTGGAGGCACAAGTAGGCCAGCTGAGCAAGAAGGTCACTGAAACTCCTCCCAATACTCTCCCAAGCAATACTGAAGATAATCCTAAGAGAGAGTGCAAGGCCATTGATATAGTCAATATGGCCGAATGCAAGGAGGAGGGGAGGACGTGAATCCCAATGAGGAAGACCTCATGGGACGTCTCTCAAGTAAGAAAGAGTTCCCTATTAAGGACCTAAAGGAATCTGAGGCTCATATAGAGACCATAGAGATTCCATTAAATCTCCTTTTACCATTCATGAGTTCTGAAGACTATTCTTCCTCTGAAGAGGATGAAGATTTGACTGGAGAGCAAGTTGCTCAATATCTAGGAGCCATCATGAAGCTAAATGCCAAGTTATTTGGTAATGAGAGGAAGCATGAACAGCTTCTCTCAATGCAGAGTCAAACAGAGCCCCCACAATCAAACTCTAAGTTTGGTGTTGGGAGGCCACAACCAAACTCTAAGTTTGGTGTTGAACCCCCACATTCAAACTCTAAGTTTAGTGTTGGGAGGTCCCAACAATGCTCTGAACATTTGTAAAGCTCCATGAGAGCTCACTGTCAAGCTATTGACATTAAAGAAGCGCTTAATGGGAGGCAACCCAATTTTTATTTATCTAATTTTATTTTTATTTTATTGTTATTTTGTGTTTTATGAGGTTCATGATCATGTGGAGTCACGAAAAAAATACAAAAATTAAA
This sequence comes from Arachis duranensis, assembly GCF_000817695.3. Taxonomy (NCBI): domain Eukaryota; kingdom Viridiplantae; phylum Streptophyta; class Magnoliopsida; order Fabales; family Fabaceae; genus Arachis; species Arachis duranensis. Next base: position 52,584,359 of record NC_029776.3, on the reverse strand, counting down.
AACAGAATCAAAAATAGCAGAAGAAAAATCACGCCCTGGAGGAAGGACTTACTGGCATTTAAACGCCAGTAAGGAGCATCTGGCTGGCGTTCAACGCTAGAAAATAGCATGGATCTGGTGTTGAACACCAGAAACAAGCAACATCCCGGCGTTCAAACGCCAGGAATACACCCTGAGGAGTGCTGGCGCTGAACGCCAGAAACAAGCATGGACCTAGCGTTCAACGCCAGAAACATGCTACACATGGGCGTTGAACGCCCAGAATGAGCATCACTTCGGCGTTTAAATGCCACAAATGTATGCAAAGGCATTTTACATGCCTAATTGGTGCAGGGATGTAAATCCTTGACACCTCAGGATCTGTGGACCCCACAGGAACACCTCAGGATCTGTGGATCCCACAAGATCATCTCAGGATCTGTGGACCTCACAGGATCCCCACCTATCTCACCCTCTCTCTTTCCATTCACGGTCATCCCTTCTGTTTTTTCATTCACCACTCACATCCATCCACTCTTCCCCATACACACCACCTACCTTCAAAATTCAAAATCTCTTTCCCACCCAAACCCACCCTACATGGCCGAATACACCTCTCCCCCTCTCCTCCATAGTTTCTTCTTCTTCCTCTTCTCTTCTTTCTTTTCTTGCTCGAGGGCGAGCAATATTTTAAGTTTGGTGTGGTAAAAGCATAAGCTCTTTGTTTTTCCATAACCATTAATGGCACCTAAGGCCAGAAAAACCTCAAAAAAAAAAAAAGAAGAAGAGAAAAGGAAAGACAAAAAGCTTCTACCTCCGAGTCATGGGAGATGGAGAGATTCATCTCAAGGGTCCATAGCTCAGTAGAAGAAGCATTTGACTGCACATCAAGAGAGCATGAGGAATTCCCTCATCAAGAGATCCCTGAGATACCTCAGGGAATACATTTTCCTTCACACAATTATTGGGAGCAACTAAGGACAAGAGCACCAAAATCATTAGGGATCATGCAACAAAGGCAAGGAAGAGACATAGAGGAGCTCAAAGCACCATTGGTCCTTCAAGAAGGCGCCACCCTCACTAATGTGGACTCATTCCTTAACTTCCTTATTCTTAATTCTCTGTTTTTTTATTTTTATGCTTCATGTTTATCTATGTTTTGTGTCTTTATTACATGATCATTAGTATTTAGTAACTATGTCTTAAGGCTATAAATAATTCCATGAATCCTTCACCTCTCTTAAATAAAAAATGTTTCTAATTCAAAAGAACAAGAAGTACATGAATTTTGAAATTATCCTTGAATTTAGTTTAATTATATTGAAATGGTGACAATACTTTTTGTTTTCTGAATGAATGCTTAAACAGTGCATATTTTTTATCTTGTTGTTTATGAATGTTAAAATTGTTGGCTCTTGAAAGAATGAAGAAAAAGAGAAATGTTATTGATAATCTGAAAAATCATGAAATTGATTCTTGAAGCAAGAAAAAGCAGTGAAAGAACAAGGCTTGCAAAAAAAAAAGAAGAAGAAAAGTGGCAAAAAAAATAGAAAGAAAAAGAAAAAGCAAGCAGAAAAAGCCAATAGCCCTTAAAACCAAAAGGCAAGGGTAAAAAGGATCCAAGGCTTTGAGCATCAATGGATAGGAGGGCCCAAGGAATAAAATCCAGGCCTAAGCGGCTAAATCAAGCTGTCCCTAACCATGTGCTTGTGTCATGAAGGCCCAAGTGAAAAGCTTGAGACTGAGTGGTTAAAGTCGTGATCCAAAGCAAAAAGAGTGTGCTTAAGAGCTCTGGACACCTCTAACTGGGGACTTTAGCAAAGTTGAGTCACAATCTGAAAAGGTTCACCCAGTTATGTGTTTGTGGCATTTGTGTATCCGGTGGTAATACTGGAAAACAAAGTGCTTAGGGCCACGGCCAAGACTCATAAAAGTAGTTGTGTTCAAGAATCAACATACTTAACTAGGAAAATCAATAACACTATCCGAAATTCTAAGTTCCTAGAGAAGCCAATCATTCTAAAGTTCAAAGGAAAAAGTGAGATGCCAAAACTGTTTAGAAGCAAAAAGCTACAAGTCCCGCTCATCTAATTAGAATTAATATTCATTGATATTTTGGGATTTATAGTATATTCTCTTCTTTTTATCCTAATTGATTTTCAGTTGCTTGGGGACAAGCAACAATTTAAGTTTGGTGTTGTGATGAGCGGATAATTTATACGCTTTTTGGCATTGTTTTTAGGTAGTTTTTAGTATGATCTAGTTACTTTTAGGGATGTTTTCATTAGTTTTTATGCTAAAATCACATTTCTGGACTTTACTATGAGTTTGTGTATTTTTCTGTGATTTCAGGCATTTTCTGGCTGAAATTGAGGGACCTGAGCAAAACTCTAATAAAAGGCTGACAAAGGAGTGGTGATGCTGTTGGAATCTGACCTCCCTGCACTCGAAATAGATTTTCTCGAGCTACATAACTTCAAATGGTGCGCTCTCAACGGCTTTGGAAAATAGACATCCAGATCTTTCCAGCAATATATAATAGTTCATACTTTATTCGAGATTTAACGACGTAAACTGGCGCTCAACGCCAGTTCCATGCTACATTCTGGAGTCAAACGCCAGAAACACGTTACGAACCAGAGTTGAACGCCCAAAACATGTTACAACTTGGCGTTCAACTCCAAGAAAAGTCTCAGCTCGTGGATAGATCAAGCTCAGCCCAAACATACATCAGGTGGGCCCCAGAAGTGGATTTATGCATCAATTACTTACTCATGTAAACCCTAGTAGCTAGTTTAGTATAAATAGAACTTTTTACTAGTGTATTAGACATCTTTGGACATTTAGTTCTGAGATCTTGGGGGGCTGGCCATTCGGCCATGCCTGGACCTTCATCACTTATGTATTTTCAATGGTGGAGTTTCTACACACCATAGATTAAGGGTGTGGAGCTCTGCTGTACCTCAAGTTTTAATGCAATTACTACTATTTTCTATTCAATTCGATTTATTCCTGTTCTAAGATATTTGTTGCACTTCAACTTGATGAATGTGATGATCCGTGACACTTATCATCATCCTCACCTATGAACGCGCATGACTGACAACCACTTCCGTTCTACCTTAGACCGGGCGCATATCTCTTGGATTCCTTAATCAGAGACTAGTGAACAAACTAGGAGTGACATGGTTAGTATTTGAGTTGTGCCTAGGGTTAGGTATATTATGAAAAGTTAAACTGTTTCATTATAGACTTAATGAACCTATACTTGGGACAGGCTAACTATTCATACCGAAATTTATATAAGCTTTAAATACATACGTTAAACAGAGTAAAGAGATAAAGAGAAAAGAGTAATATAGATACAGAGAAAAGAGTAATCAGAGCAGAGTAAACAGACAAAGAGAAAAGAATAATACGATAAAGAGAATAGAGAACAAGCAGAGGGTCTGTTGAAAGGTCATTTGTTGCATTAAGGCAACTACAGAGATATTTGTGTGTTCATCTACTGCATTGAGGCAGTCAAATAGATGGTGGTACGACCACTGAGAATGCTTTCCTTGGATACCATGCTATAATGCTTTGCTATAAGACAGAGGTTTCTTATAGAGGTATCGAGATCAGTGTGCTCTTGTAAGACAAAGGGTGCTTATAGTGAGTGTTCTGTACTCATGTAAGACAAAGGTTGTTTACAGTGAGTGTGTTATACTCCTGTAAGACAAAGGTTGCTTACAGCGAGTATGTTGGGCATATATAGGCTAACAAATGCCACTCTGCAAGACAAAGGGTGCTTGCAATGGGTACCCCGCAAGACAAAGGGTGCTTGCAATGGGTATTGCCAACAGGAAAGCCTTATCCAGACAGAGGTTGCTGGGTAACGTCGAGAGCGGGTATGTAACCGACAAATGAGCTCATGGCCTTGATGCCAAGGCATCTTAGGCTAGTTTCACAAGCCTCTTTCATTTTTTTCATTAGGTTTTATGCACTTTCTTGAGCTATAAGCAAGTATTTGGGTGAGAAATTCATACATCCCTTGATTCAATTAAACTTGGTTATTTATGTGCTTTTTATAAGATTTTATGCAAATTTTACTTGATGATTGAATGAGGAATTCAAGGTGAGAAACTATTTTCTGAATAAAAGCATTTGATGCTCCCTGCACGTATTCACTCTGTTGCATGAAAGAGTAGGCAAGGAGCTAAGTTTGGTGTTCTCACACCAACTTAGGTCTAGAAAATTACAAGCATAAATGCATGCCAACAGTTTCTCAAGTTCTTGGAGAATAAGCAACTTCCAAAAATATTGTAGGAAGTCAATCAATCACTTGGAGGGTAAGATAAACCATCATCCACTGAGAACAAAGAAAGATACAAAAGTTATGGATGATGATGACAAGGAAGAAACAAGAAGACACCAAGAGGTTGTATTGTTACTAAACTGTTGCTACCTTAAAATGTTTTAACTGGAAGTTTGAATGTACCCCCTGCTGAGTAGTTTACCTTTAATTTGAATTCTGCTTGTTTGTTCTTTAATTTTCCTTAAGTATTCTGGTTTAAGTGCCTATTTCACTTTCACTTTGCTTGAATGTATGTCTTATCCCCTCTTACTTTTAATTGAATAAAAGAAAATATTTGAAACAAAAAGTGAAATTGTCCAATTTCGGTAGGAAATAGAATAATATTAAGTGATGGTATGTGTTTGATTGTTTAGCAAGCTTAGGAATAAAGATGAAGGGTAGAAAGTCCCTAAAGTATGATTTTGGCTGCTGTATGTGAAACCTTAGTGAATAAACATCCTTGGAAGAAAGAAAAAAAATAAGAAGGAAAGGAAGAAAAGCCAAAAGCTGGCAACAAAAAAAAATAAAAGAAACAAAGAATAAGCTAAACACCAATAGCTTGAACCTTAAGACACATGCCAGTGGTATTTTTGTACTAGGATCTACTTTGATAATTAAGTTCTAAGGAGTGTTTCAACACTTGGTAACTTGGTTTAACTAACCCGGGATTATCAACCGAAAGTCCACTATCAAGAGCAACCTAGTTACAAGGCATTTAGTGACCTAAAGAGATGCTGGGCACCAATGTTCTTAAGATGAATTATGAGACAAGTGTCTGTGGTGTGTATGTGTTGACTGAAAACAAAGCTAAAAGCTGCTGCAACACATAACACTAAGCTGCAACTGAAGAATAAGTTTCCAATTAAAAGAAAAGCAAAAATCAAACACCAAGGACCAATGAAAAATAAGGTTTCACAGCAGCACCTTAGTTAGCACTTAGAGGGACGTTTTACACCTAAAAACTAATAAAGGTTGAGCTGCAGATATATCTGGCATAAAACCCCATGAATCAAGTTTAACTATTTTCTGATAAGGACCTCTAGTTCTCTCTGCTTTCATTCATTTATCTCATGTTTTAGTGCTTTTTTGGGGACAAGCAAGATTTAAGTTTGGTGTTGTGATGCCAAGGCATATTACGCTAGTTTCACAAGCCTTTTTGATTTGTTTTCTTTAGGTTTTATGCACTTTCTTGAGCTATAGGCAAGTATTTAGGTGAGAAATTCATACATCCCTTGATTCAATTAAACTTGGTTATTTATGTGCTTTTTATAAGATTTTATGCAAATTTTACTTGATGATTGAATGATGCAAACATCTTGTGATTATAGAAAACTTTGATGCAATTGTTTGATTGATAATAGGTGGAAAGGAAGCTGAGGAAGGGAAAGCAAATAAGCAACAAAAGGGCCATGAAAAGGAGCAAAGGAAGCAACGTTGGTGGCCAAAGTTGGCTCACCAATGTTGCCTCAAAAGTTGATGAAGAGGAGGAGAGGCTAACGTTGGAGCCAAAGCTGGCCTCCAACGTTACCTCAAACGTCCATGCTCAAGAGGTGCAAAGTTAGAGCCAAAGTTGGCCTCCAACTTTGCCTCAAACGTCTATAATCAAGAGGCCATAGTTGGAGCCAAAGTTGGCCTCCAACTTTGCTTCAAACGTGGCTTAAGCAAGAAAGAGAAGGCAACGTTTGAGCCAAAGTTGGACCTCAAATGCTACCTCAAATGTTGGCCATGAAGAATTCAAGGTGCATAGTTGGAGCTAAAGTTGGCCTCCAACTATGCCTCAAGCTACTAAACTCATGGTGAAACGTTGGAGCCAAAGTTGGTGGTCCAACGTTGCTGGCAACGTTGAAGGAAAGAGGTGACAACATTGGAGGGAACGTTGGTGATCCAACGTTACCTGCAACGTGGTCGACGATTTCAAGTTTAGGAGTTGGAAAAATGTGCAGTGACGCGTACGCATGGGTGAACCAATGTTTGTGCACCAACATTAGGTCCAATGTTGGGTCCAACATTGCGTCCAACTTAATAACAAACGTCCCAGCACTATTTTGAGAAGTTTGACCCAACATTGCTCAAATGTTGACACCCAACGTGAACTCCAACTTCAATGCAAAATGGTACCCATGCAGAGTATGAACGTTAATTTGCAAATGTCTTTATCAACATCACTAAAGGCCACTCCCAACTAGCTTCAGCAGAGGCCAAAGCCCACATCCAAAGACTTCAAGACTGAATGAAGAAAGTGTATAAATAGATAGAATTGAAGTTAGTTAAGGACTTTTGAATTTTACACTTGGAGGAAGACTGAAAAGGGAAATGATGAATCTAAATTTGATGATGATTTTTTGTTATAATTGAATGGATTTCATCACATGAACTTGCACTTATTCCCATGAATAGCATGCTTTTGAACTTTCCTCCCAAATTGTGCTTGATTATAAAAATATGCTCTTTTGTGCTCAATTTGATCTATTTTATTCCATTTGCCTTCCATTCGATGCCTTGATGTATTTGTGAGTGATTCCAGGTGTATAAGGTAGCAATGGTTTGGAAAAAATGGAAGAAGAGCATGCAAAGTGGAGAAAACATGAAGAATCAAAGGGGATGAGTTCATAGACGTACGTGTGTGTGTGCACAGCCTCTTGTGCATATGCACAGGAGCCCAAGCAAAGCGCGTGGATCAATTTGAGCGCATCGCGTGTCCAGCCAAGCATCACCTAGTGTGTGTGCGCACAGGATGGGATTTTCACAAAGTGTGCGGACACACAAGCTTGTGCGTCCGCAAAGATGTCCGTGCATGACTTCATTAAAAAGGCACGTGAGTCGTGATTTGAGGGCATTGGAGGCCCATTTCTGAAGTCTTTTAGCTCATATTGGAAGGGGAATGAAGGACATAACATAGCATATCATTAGTATAGTTTAGGAGTAGTGGTAGAAAGTTTTTAGTTTAGTTTTCTCTAAGTTTTTCATCATCTCTACTAGGATTTCTATTAGGGTTTTACATTCAAAGTGCCATTTCCATTTTTGATCTTGGATTTTGCTAATCTCATTATAAGTATTCTCTTGTTACTACTCTTTATAGTTACATTGTCATTACTCTTTCTTCTAATTCAAGTTATAGTTTAATTTTACTTCTCTTTTGCAATTTCAATTTCTTGTTGATGAATTTGGTGTTTGATGTTTGTTCTATGCTTTCTTATGTTATTATTGTTGATTGAGATCAATTGTTGCTTTTAATTTCAAGTCTTTTCTTATTTTTCTCATGTTTAGGCTTTTTGCCCACCAAGTGTTTGACAAAATGTAAAACATGGTTTTAGGATAAATTTTTTCCTCTTGGCTTGGGTAAAGTGAGCAATTGGGTTCCTAGAGTGGAAATGTCCAATATTTAGTGTCAATTCTTGGATTGTTAATTGTTCTTGTTCCCTCTAATGCTAATTTGTTGCTAAAGCAATTAGCAAGTGATTTAGGATTTGTGGGTTAAGAACACTTATGCTCATTTAACTTACCTTCGGATGTGAGGGTTGATCAAGTGAGACTAATCCACCATAATTGTCATAGTTGTGGTTCCAACATGGAAAGGACCCTTAGCTCACTCCAAGCCAAGACCCCTTTTTATGCTTTCAACCTTTTATACATAGCTATGTTAATATCTTTTATACTTTACTTGTTTATATTACATAGTCGATTCTTTAATTTCTTTGTTAGTTCAATCATTACAATTTTGTATGTTCTTTTATTGCTTTATGTTTTCATTTCTTTATTGACAACCCCTTGATCACTACAACCAAAATTTGCACACTCATTGCCCTCAAGTGATTCCTTAGGAGACGACCCGGGAGTCAAATACTCTCGATTTTAAATTGGTTTTGAGTTGCGAGACATCTTGTGAATTTCCAATTTGATCGGTGACCGATTGTTGGGTTTGTTCTATGCTTGCAACGTTAATTCTCTCTTAGTGTAAAAATCCAAACCCAAGTAATTGTCAATCGCCTAGCATAAGATTTTGGCGCCGTTGCCGGGGAATTCACTTTAAGTGCAATAAGTGCTATGATTTTGGTTGTGTAAATATGTGAATAGTGTAAATAGTTGATTTTTGGTTTGCTACTTGGCTTTAATTGTAGATACTACTTTCCTCTTTAGTTAGTCTTAGTTGTTGTAGATTGTTAAGTTTGTTCTTGTTTACTTGCCTACTTTTGTTTTTCTTTTCATAATTGCATGCTTTCATTGCCTCCTCAGTTGAATGACATGGTCGCTTCCAGACCCGAGCATGGCCACTTTTGATCCAGAAATTGAAAGAACTTTAACTCATATAAGGTAAGCTCGGCGCCGGCTAGCTTTCATGAATAGTGAATCGAGCTCCCTTGAGGATCACTCCCATTCACTATTACCACCAATCCATGACCATCATTCTCCAATCAACGAGGAGACTCTATATTCATCTGTAGGGAGTACTGAATTCTCTTTGAGTGACTCAGGTGACACCATCATGGCGGACCCACCTCGAAGGATCACCTTGAAGGAGGCTGGAGCTCCTGATCTTAACTTGCAGTTGCTTCAGATTCTGTATCCGACCTTGGACCTGAATTTCAAGCTTAAGTCCAGCACAATTAACTTGCTCCCCAAATACAATGGGCTACCTGGGGCAGATCCTCTGAAGCACCTTAAGAATTTCCAAGTTGCATGTGCAACTGTGAGAAGACATGGAGCGGATGAAGCTGCGGTGTTGGTCTTCGCTTTCCCTTTCTCTTTGGAGGGAAAAGCGAAGGAGTAGTTTTATACTCAGTCGGGTAAAGTTAGATCCAATTGGGACTTGTTGCGTAAAGAATTCTTAGAGAAGTTCTACCCTCCTCAGAAAACAAACAAGCTGCAAAGAGAGATTTCTGGTATTGTGCAACGAGATGGGGAGACTTTGTATGAATATTGGGAGAGATTTAAGAAGTTACTGGAGGCTTAACCTCACCACCGGATTGATGAGTTGGTCCTGATCAGTTATTTCTGTCAAGGAATGCACCACCAAGATAAGCTTCTCCTGGATGCCGCGAGTGGAGGATCATTGACCAAAAACAAGACCGCCGTAGAAGCATGGGAAGTTATATCGGACCTAGCAGATTCAACTCAACACTCTAGGGCAAGAAGTCCGCAACCAAAAGCTTTGAGTGAGGTTTCTCCCTCTGGAAATGCAATTTTGACTAAGACCCTCGGTGAGATGATGATTTTGTTGAGGCAAATCACCCAAGGGCAACAAATACTTCAAGCTTTGATAAATGCTCCACCTCTTTTAATACTCATTACACCGATGAGTGCCCTCAAATCCAAGAGGACACTACATTGGCAGTCGCTAACCCTTACCCACAAAGACCCAATTACAACCAAGGATCCTATCCAAATGGGGGTAATCAAAGCCAATGGTGGAGAGATAACTCAAACCAAAGGTGGAACCAAGCTCCCCAAGCTCAACCCAACCAAAATGCTCAAGTCTACTACCATCAACACCGCCAAGGTCAACCACAATACCAACAACCATACTAACAACCCCCACAACCTCAATCTCAAATGAAGTATCAACATCCAAAGAGTAGATCTAATCCTTCTCAAGTTAACCAAGCCCTTCCCTCCAATCAATCCCACATGAATGACACAATTCACACCTTCATGCAAGAGCAAAGAGAGTTTCATAAAAAACAAGATTCTTACATGGATACAATAGCCGAAGCCCTTACCCGTTTAACTCTCCCTCCTCAAACCGAACAAAGCACCCAACAAGCTTCAACCTCAAGTAGTTTACCCTCTCAACCTCAACCCAACCCTAAGGGAAGCATAAATGCCATTACCCTTAGAAGTTGTACTAAATTGGGTAAGAATGTTACTATACCCACAAGGTTGAGTGAGGAGACAAGCAATGAGGAGGTAGGAGATGAAGTGGGGGTGATGAGGGGTGAAGATGAAAATGTTGACAAAAGTGAGGAAGAACCACCAAAGGTCAAGGAGACAAAGTGAAAAACCTTGCTTGAAGAGCCTTTGCCCATTCCATTCCCAACTTTAGCCAAAAAAGCAAAGAAGCAAGAAGATCTTGACACCACTGTGGTGGAAGTTTTTGAGAAAGTTGAAGTTATCATCCCTCTCTTTCAAGCCATTCAACAAGTTTCGAAATATGCCAAGTTCCTCAAGGATGTTTGCACTCACAAAGACAAGCTTGGCAACTACAACAAAAAGCCAGTAGATGATTATATCTCTTCTTTGCTTCCTAAAAAATGCAATGATCCCGGCCCATGTTTGGTGACTTGTTTGATTGGTGGGATTAAGTTCATGGAATGTATGTGTGATTTGGGGGCGTATGTAAGCATCATGCCACTCCCCATCTATGAAAGATTGAACTTATCTCCCCTAAAGAGGTCCGGGGCGAGGTTTGTTTTAGCCGACAAGAGTATTGTGTCAATTGTGGGGATTGCAGAGAATATCATAGTCAATATTCAAGGATTGCTCTTTTCAGTTGATTTTCACATTTTGGATACCCCTCCCATTGACTCAACCAAGCCATCATCAATACTCCTTGGAAGACCATTCTTGAAGACATCCCGTTTCAGGTTAGACACGCACTCGGGAGTCTATTCTTTTGAGTCGGATGGCAAGTTAGTCAAGTTCACTATGGAGGAGTCCAACAAGCCCATTCTTGACGCTTACTCTATTTTTGGTGCAACATAGTTGAAGGCAAAGTGATTGAAGATGGCAAGGAGCAAGGAAAAGAGGATAGTGCCAAGGAGTCAAATTCAAGGGATCATACTCAACCAAAGCAAGCCAAGGAGTTGGAGATTTCCTCCCTGGGGAAGTCTCTAAGTGACCAATGAAGCCATGCAAGTCCAACTTAGGACTCTAAACCAAAGTGCTTGGTGGGAGACATCCCACCATGGTGACATTTTTCTAATTCTATCTCTTGTTTATAGCTTTTTGAACTATTTGTTTTCTTGTGATATAATGATTAGCTTAGATTTGGTTGGATAATTTTGAGTTGTATAAGTTAAATTACTTGTGGACTATGATTTTGTGCTTGTTTGAATGATTTGGGGTTGGTATGTTGTTATGAAGGTCAGGAACCTTAGTTTTGAAGAGAAAAGAAAATTATGAAACAGGGCATATCTGCGTACGCACCAAGCTATGCGTGTGCACAAAATTGTATTTTTCGCCATCTGTGTATGCGTCCGCACACGCCTTGACATGCACTCTGGTCGCAGTGCCAGCACAGCTTGTGCGTGCGCGCTGCCCCCTTTTCTCTGATCTGTGCGGCCGCACAGACGTGTGCGTTTGCACACCAATTGTAAGCCCCTCTGGTGGGAGCGAGAGAACAGCTTGTGCACGTGAACAACCTCCCCCATTCTTATCCTCTGTGCGTGCGCATGGATCTGTGTGCGCACGCACACCTGCTTCCATCCACACAATATAAAAAAGAGAGCCCTTTTGTGCGCGCGTACACTTTTGTGCGCCCGCACGTCCTTTTGCAACCTTTCTGGTCGCATCGTTCTCATGCTGTGTGCGTTTGTGCCTTTCCAAGTTTTTGCTTCTGTGCGCCCGCACAGTCCCCTGTGCGTCCGCACAGGATGCGTTCTGGGCATTTACAGGGCAATCTACCCTATTGAGAGGTAGCCCCCCTCTTTTCTTCCTAAGCTGCCCTCTCTCTCTTCTCTGCCCAGCTCCGCCGGTCCATGCCACCGGCCACCGCCGCCGTCAGCCCACCGCCGGCGACCACCACTTCTCTCTCTCTTTCTCTTACTTCTCTTCTCTTTTCTCTCTTTCTTTCTTTCTCTTCTCTTTTCTCTTTTCACCATCGGTGAGTTTTCTCCTCCGGTGCTCTTTCCGGCGAACCCAACCGCCGTGCTTTCGCAGTGGCTATAAGAAGTGCCGTTGTTCCTCCCTAGTTCTTGTTCTCTTCATGCTCTATACCTAAGGTTCTTGTTTTTTTTCTTTCTTTCTATTTATGTTAATATTTTTGCATCTATTTTCATTTATTTTATATTGCTTAGATTGAATTTGTTGCCTTCTTTGTTGTTTCTTTGTATTGCAAAGTGTTGTTGCTTGATTATTGGGTTGGTTAGGATCAATTTTGAGCTTAATTGTGATGAACTAGCACATTGCATACCACATGTTCGATAATATGCATCAATGAACATCTTGTTTGATTCATATGACTTGTCCATCATATGCTTTCAATTTATCTTTTGTTAGGCATATTGTATGAATTGTGCAACTTCATTTGTAGATTTTGATGTTGATCCAATTGTTTTACCAATGCATTTCCTTGTTGGTATACTTTGAGTTCAACCGCCCATATTTTCAAAGATGTGTGTACTTTGTTAATGGGTGACTTTAGTTGTAAATGCATTATGTTGGTAGAATCTAAGTTCCATTGTTCATCTTGGAATTTAACTTGAGTAACCACTTTACAAATGTTCAACCTTTAGTGATGTCTTGATCAAACATCTTTTGGCTTCCAAATTAATAGCATTGTATATGTGATTACCACTTGTTGAGGATGAACAATTGACAATTCCTTTTTGGTGCTTACTTGAAGTTGCTTGCATTTATAAGTTGTATATGTACAACTTGAGCACTTAGTTGTGAAGCTTTGAACTTTTAGTTGCCTTAAGAGTGTGATTGCCGTTATGTGCGGCCAGCGTGTATGTTCCAACCGCGTGTACCATTGGAATATACACACCGCCATTCTTGTGAATCACACTACCTACAACTTTCCAACTAAGGATTCAGTTTTCTTGACTTTATTAAGTGCTTCCTCATTATTCTAAGTTTGTTGTTGTCCTATGACCTTGACATTTTCCATTTTCTTTTTCTCTTTTTTTTAGGATGCGAAAGAAGGGTAAGAAACTGGTCGCTTTACCGGTTGTACAACCTACAACCCGTACATCAAGACCATATTTCATGGATCGCCCGAGCGACAACCCGGACATCTTGATCAACCAAAGAGCCGAGTTCCAATATGGCAAATTTGAGAAAAGGCCAATCCATTGGGAACGGACGCTTAAGGTTCCGATCAAGTACAAAATGGTCATCCATGAGCGGATCGCCTCACTTCATTGGGAGTTTTTAGAGCAAGACCCAATTGAAGTCAATGAAACCATGGTGCGAGAATTCTACGCCAACTACCAAAACTGGGAAGCGGAGTCGATATTCCTCCAGGGAAAAAGGTTGGACGCTTCCAACCGAGCTATTGAAGCTATTCTGAAGATTTCCCACACGTAAGAGAATGTGTCCAAGGGGAGGATGTCTTTGACTCCCATACTTAAGAGAATTGGCCACCCCGGTGCTTCATGGAAGTATAGCAAAGAGAGAAATTCTGTTCCCGCAACTATACCTTACTACGATTTGAATGTCGAAGCTCGTATATGGCATCAAATTATGGTGGACTACATTACTCCCAACACCCATGCTACCCATGTGCGATTCAAGACTGCGTTGCTACTTTGGGCTATCATGGAAGGAAAGAGTATAGCCATTATACCTTTATTACGCACATCGATATGGAAACTGATTGAGAAGAAGAACATCAACATCCCTTTTCCATCGATGGTGATACGTTTAGCAACAGCAGCGGGGGTAGAGCGGCGTCCGAGAAACATCATGTTCAGGGTTCCTAGAGACAATAACTTCATTTCGAAGGATGATTTGGAGAGATCAACAAACACAACACCCTCCGAGAGGAAGACATCCACAGCACCACCACCAAGTCTACCAACTTCGTCAACTACTTTACCCTTTCTCCATCCTCTTCCAGAATTATTCGAAGACATCTTGCACGACATCCACCGCAAAGAGCATTTAGAGCAAAAGCGTTTCAAGTGGATAGCGAAAAAGCTAGAAGGAAGAGACCCCGGCCCACCACCTAGAGCTTCATTCGAGCTAGCCAGGGAGGAGTATGATGCAGTTGACCAACCCACTTCGGAGTCCACCAGCTGAAGGTGGCCCCTCTTCACTCTCCCGGAGCATAAGCATGCACGGAGGATCGTGCACAAACTAAATGTGGGGGAGGATCAATGATTTCGAGGGGGCTAAAATTGCTCTTTTCAAGGCACTTTGCAATGTTTCTTGTAGTACTTTTTCTTTATTTTTGAGTAGTTTTATGTATATTTCATCTTGTTTGGTTTGTTGTAAATATTTCTTTACCATTTATGGATATTTAGTAGTTAGTATTTGCATGTTGCATGATAGAATGAATAAGTTGGTGAAAAACCAAGAAATTCCCATGAAATCTTTTTCTAGGGCGTACCATTGATTGAATTGAAGGAAATATTATATTTGCCAACTTGCTTGGAGTAATTTTGTTTGTAGAATAGGGAAAAGAGCTCGAACAACATACCTTGTTAGTCTTGAGATTTAATAGATGGTTGCATCTTTTCAACCATAATGTTATTCTTGTGTCTGATTATTACTCCTTTTTTATTGTGATCATTGATTTGCATGATTCTTTATGTCCTGTGTTTGTGTTTGGATGCATTTAGCATGATTGAGGCCATTTTTTATGATAAACTCACTAACCTATATGGCCAACCCTTGCATGCACCTTTGTGAACCCCTTTTGAGACTATGAATTCCCTTTTGTTCTGATGATAGCACATTACTCCCCTTAAGCGAAAAACCATTGATGTCCCCAAATTACTCTTTGATTAGCTTGGGTGGGTTAGTGTGTAAATTCTAAGTGTGGGGGAATTTTGGAAAACATTGGTGATAGAGGCATGAACTTATTGTGGAAAAAAATTTTTTGGCAATTAGGTAATGCTCATGCATTTCATTAATGAAGACATATGCATTCATAGTTCATTTAAAAAAAATCTTGTGCATAACAAAGTCTAAATAAAAGTTAAATAAAGGATGCATATGCCATGTTTGAAAAGAAAATGCATGAGTGAGGTGAGATAGAAAAAGAAAAGAAAATGGGTAAATAGGTTGTAATAATATGTGTATATAGGTGATATAGGATTAGGTGGACACTCAAGCTAATCAAAGAACTAATTCTTTAAGTCCACCTAGCCATATTTCATCCTACCTAAAACCTAGCCCCATTACATCCCTCTAAAGACCTCATGATATTTGTTATTCATGCATTAAATACTAGTTGATTATTAGATGACTTGCAAATCTTTGAAAAGCATGAAAAAAGGAGAATTGAGTGGTTAAACCCTAAACACTGAGTGAATTGAGTAGATACACATCCGGTGAGGGGTTCGATCGCTCAATTCTATGTTCTTACACCTCATATTGTATCTTCTTGCAAGTTGTTCAATTGGATAGTTTTGAAAATTTCAATTCAATTCTTTGGACATTGATCTTAGTGCATGAACTCTTTACATTGGCCCTAAAGCTTTCTAGTGATGGATTGGAATTTTATGGTTTGTTTCTACCAACTCTCATCATAGTACATATTGGCGATTAGCCTTAGGATAGTTGCATGCATTTAAGTAGTTTATAGCATAAGTCACTTTTCCTTTCATCTATTTCCTTTGAGTATGTTTAACATGAGGACATGTTAATGCTTAAGTGTAGGAGAATTGATGAATCCATATTTGATGATGATTTTTTGTTAGAATTGAATGGATTTCATCACATGAACTTGCACTTATTCCCTTGAATAGCATGCTTTTGAACTTTCCTCCCAAATTGTGATTGATTGTAAAAATATGCTCTTTGTGCTCAATTTGATCTATTTTATTCCATTTGCCTTCCATTCGATGCCTTGATGTGTTTGTGAGTGATTCCAGGTGTATAAGGTAGGAATGGTTTGGAGAAAATGGAAGAAGAACATGCAAAGTGGAGGAAACATGAAGAATCAAAGGGGATGAGTTTAGAGACGTGTGCATGCGCACAGCCTCTTGTGCGTATGCACAGGAGCCCAAGTAGAGTGCGTGGATCATTTCGAGCACGTCGCGCGTCCAACCAAGCATCGCCTAGTGTGTGTGCGCATAGGTACTTGTGCATACGCACAGGATGGGATTTTCGCAAAGTGTGCGGACGCACACGCCTGTGCGTCCGCACAGGTGTCCGCACATGTCTTCATTAAAAAGGCACGTGACTCGCAATTTGAGGGCTTTGGAGGCCCATTTCTGAAGTCTTTTAGCTCATATTGGAAGGGGAATGAAGGACATAACCTAGCATATCATTAGTATAGTTTAGGAGTAGTGGTAAAAAGTTTTTAGTTTAGTTTTCTCTAAGATTTTCATCATCTCTACTAGGGTTTCTATTACGGTTTTACATTCAAAGTGCCATTTCCATTTTTGATCTTGGATTTTGCTAATCTTATTGTAAGTATTCTCATGTTACTACTCTTTATAGTTACATTGTCATTACTCTTTCTTCTAATTCAAGTTATAGTTTAATTTTACTTCTCTTTTGCAATTTCAATTTCTTGTTGATGAATTTGGTGTTTGATGTTTGTTCTATGCTTTCTTATGTTATTCTTGTTGATTGAGATCAATTGTTGCTTTTAATTTCAAGTCTTTTCTTATTTTTCTCATGTTTAGGCTTTTTGCCCACCAAGTGTTTGACAAAATATCAAACATGGTTTTAGGCTAAATTTTTGCCTCTTGGCTTGGGTAAAGTGAGCAATTGGGTTCCTAGAGGGGGAATGTCCAACATTTAGTGTCAATTCTTGGATTGTTAATTGTTCTTGTTCTCACTAAAGCTAATTTGTTGCTAAAACAATTAGCAAGTGATTTAGGATTTGTGGATGCTCATTTAACTTACCTTCTGATGTGAGGGTTGATCAAGTGAGACTAATCCATCATAATTGTCATAGTTGTGGTTCCAACAAGGAAAGGACCCTTAGCTCACTCCAAGCCAAGACCCCTTTTTATGCTTTCAACCTTTCATACATCGCTATGTTAATCTCTTTTATACTTTACTTGTTTATATTTCATAGTCGGTTCTTTAATTTCTTTGTTAGTTCAATCATTACAATTTTGCATGTTCTTTTATTGCTTTATGTGTTCATTTCTTTATTGACAACCCCTTGATCACTACAACCGGAATTTACACACTCATTGCCCTCAAGTGATTCCTTGGGAGACGACCCGGGAGTGAAATACTCTCGGTTTTAAATTGGTTTTGAGTTGTGAGACATCTTGTGAATTTCCAATTTGATCGGTGACCGATTGTTGGGTTTGGTCTATGCTTGCAACGTTAATCCTCTCTTAGTGTGAAAATCCAAACCCAAGCAATTGGCAATTGCCTAGCATCAGGAAACCCTGAATTACTTTTCTCTATATTTTTATTTCTAGTTCATGTACTTTCTTTTCCTTTTCATTTTCTGTTTGAATTGAGCTATGAACAACTAAACCCCTCTTCATTGGGTTAAGGAGCTATATTGTAATTCAATGTATCAATAATAGTTTTCATTCTTCTTCTTCTTTCTTTTCTCTTGATTTTGCTATAAATATTTCGATCTTCATCTAATTGGGTAATTTTCTCGAAAGAGAAGCTATTCATAATTGGATCTCATCTGAACCTTGGAAGAGGAATGAGGAGATCATGCTAGAAATGCTTTCTCTTGTTAAACCAGATTGGGATTTGGATGGATATAGTGACATATAATCCTACCAATACTTTGATTTGGAAATACATGTGGTATAATCAGTGAACACACTTCGTCTCTTCCCATGAGCAATTAGATCAAGGAATTGTGAAATTGTTCAAGCTTAGAGAGATTGAATTGCCAAGGAATTGGGATTCAATCACCTAAGATTGCCAAGAGATCAATGAATGCATTGATTGAGGAAGAGATGAGAATGAACTTGATCCGGAGAATGCAACATCTCCTAAGCCCAATGAACTCCCCATCTCTAATCTTCCCATTCTCTTTAATTTATGTTGTTCACCTTTATGCTTAATCACTCTATTCCTATATATTTTCCTGCACTTTACTTCTTGCCATTTAGATTCAGCCATTTACTTTCTGTCATTTACCTTCCTTGCAATTTACTTTTCCCGCCATTTAATTTTTTGCAATTCTAAATTTAAATCTGCTAAGTTCAACTAGAACACTCCTCTAATTAAAGTTGCTCAACCAATCAATCCCTGTGGGATTCGACCTCACTCTATTGTGAGATTTTACTTGACAACAATTCGGTATACTTGCCGAATGGAAATTTTGTAGAGATACAAGATTTCTTGCATCAGGCCTGCATAGGACAGACATGCATCATACTTGGTTATGCATTTTTTCTGTTATGATTATTGAATGAATGTATGCTTTGTTTGTTTGTATTCTATTCTCTTTGTCTGTGTTTTATTTTCTTGTATTCTTTTGTTTGTGTTTTGCTTTCTATTTTCTCTATTTTCTCTATTTCTTCTGTTTACTGCTTCTCTGTATTCTGCTATTTGTCTGCCAAACAACACCGAATTAATGAACGTAGCTAATAACCCCGGCCCTACTAAGAATTCCCCAGTTCTTATCCCTTTTCTCTCCCTTCTCCCTTCAGATGGAAGCAAGAGTACCCTTCTGTATTTCATTGATGATCGTTCCACAAAGAGGATTCCGCTCTAGGTAGTCTTCTGAGTCTAGAGTGAATTCCGTTATCTGTTTATATGTATATACTGTGGGACCAGCTGACATATATGCCCCGTTTATCTATGAACTTTAACCTAAGTCCTCCTTACGACGTTGCTGTTATGCGGCCACTCAATAAAGTGCCAGTGGTATACTCTAAGACGATGTATGATCATGCAGAGGAATAGTAGAAGATGTTCCACCTTTTGATGACATTCCACCTGACTTGAGTTTTCAAGACCTAGAATGTACTTTCCCTCACTTTAGTAGTTTAGAGGTACTAGGTGAGTATAGAGTCTAGGCTAGCTTGGGTGCCAGCTAAGGGACTTCTTCAACAGGTCAGGGCCTGGGATGTTATATGTATATATATGTATATAGTTACTATCTAGCTATATCTAGGGGTGCTCTAACTAAAAGTCTATACTCTAATAAAGGCTGGATCACGGAATGTTATCAACTGCTTGAGATATATTTATGCATGGTTGTTTATAACTGTTTTATCTGTTATTCTTTGTGAACTGATTATGAATAATTCTATTTATTAATCCAAACGTTTTCAAAAAAAATGTACCTCGCAAATGCTTTTAACAACAAATCAGGCTCATATAATAAATAATAGATAATAATTAGGAAGACAAGTTGGTAGCGCTTAGTTTCTAATATGATCATGACGTACCAGAAATTGGATCGTTGATAAACCACTATTTTATTGTTTATATTGTGCTAAATTGAGTGATTTTTCATCCATTATTCTTACGCCTATTTATAGAAATCGCATGTTTTACGTTTTCCTTCCTGATTTTGTGCTATGATTAAAAACATATTTCTTTGGTCTTAATTTAGCTATTTTAATCCTCTCTTATTACCATTCGATGCCTTGATATGGGTGTTAAGTGTTTCCAGAGATTACAGGGCAGGAATGGCGGAAGCATGCAAAAGTGGAAGGAATACAAGAAACTGAAGGAATTGCCAAAGCTGTCAACCTGACCTCTTCGCACTCAAACGGTCATAACTTGAGCTACAGAGATCCAAATGAGGCGGTTTCAGTTGCGTTAGAAAGCTAACATCCGGGGCTTCACAATATTGTATAATTTTCCATAGCTGCCCCAAAGCCAGGCGACGTGAATGCGTGACCTCGAAAAAGTGTAATCCACATGAACGCGTAGACGATGCTTCTGTGTGACTTTGCAGCGACCTGTACGATCCAGAAATCGCTGGGGGCAATTTTTGGGCTGTTTTTGACCCAGGTTTTGGCCCAGAAAATACAGATTAGAGGCTATAAAGTGGGAGAATGCATCCATTCATGAAATAAGCTGATAATTCACAATTTTAGGTTTTAGATGTAGTTTCTAGAGAGAGAGGTTCTCTCCTTTCTCTTAGGTTTTGGGATTTAGGATTTCTTTTAGGATTAGGATTTCTACTTCTCAATTTCCAGGTCCAATGTTCATTTTATTTATTTTCCCAATTTAATTTATGAACTTTTCCATGTTAGATTTGATTTCTTTTATTAATGCAATTTGAGGTATTTCAGATATATGATTTTTATTTAGCTTTCTATATTCTTGGCTTTGGTTGAGTAATTAGAGACTCTTGAGTTATCAAACTCTTTTGTTGATTGATAATTGGAAGTTGCTAATTGACTTGAATTCCACTAACTCTAGTCTTTCTTTGGGAATTGACTAGGACTTGAGGATCCATATTGATTTATCCACTTGACCTACCTTCATAGTTAGAGGTTGACTAAGTGGGAGCAACGAGCAATTTTCATCACAATTGATAAGGATAACTAGGATAGGACTTCTGATTTTCCTACCTTGCCAAGAGTTTTCTTAGCTATTGATTTATTAATTCCTGCAATTTATTTCTCTTGTTCAAAACTTTCAAAAACCCCAAAATATTGTTTTCCATAACCAATAATAAAACACACCTCCCTGCAATTCCTTGAGAAGACGACTCAAGGTTTGAATACTTCGGTTTATAAATTTTACTGGGTTTGTTGCTTGTGACAACAAAAACTTTTGCACGAAAGGATTCTCCGTTGGTTTAGAAACTATACTTACAACGCAAACTTATTTGTAAATTCTTTACCGATAGAAAATCCTCTCGTCAAAATGGCGCCGTTGCCAGGGAATTACAAACGTGTGCCTTATTATCTGTTATTGTAAATATTTTTCTTGTTTGTTTTCTTTGCTTTAATCTAAAAATTCTAAGTTTGGTGTCATTTTATTGTTTTTCTCTTTCCTCATTAATTTCAAAAATATCTTTTCTCTTTATTTTAATTGATTTTTTCGAAAATTACAAAAAAAATTCAGATTTTTATTTTAAAATCGTTAACTTATCTTATCTTAGTTTTAAATTTCAAAATTCAAATCTTTTTCAAAAATCATATCTTTTTCAAAATCTTATCTTATCTTATTTCAAAATCAAAATTTCAAATTTCAATATTTAAAATTTTAAAAATCAAACCTTTTCAAAATTTAAACCTTTTTCAAATTTTTTGTTGTTAGTATTTCTAGTTTTAGGAGTTTATTTTCATTAATTTTTATTAGTTTTTATTTCCTTTAGCTACCATGAACTCTCACAACTTTGGCTATGAGTCTGGTTACAATTATGTTGCAGGGAGAGGAGATTACAATGAGAACATGCGTCAAGGATGGAACAACCAAAGATGGGAGGAGCCACAAGGATTTGATCAACCCTCTTGGCAACAACCTCCACCAACATACTATAACCAAGAGCCCTTCCAAGAAGCATACCAAGATGACGGCTATAGTGAGCACTCTTTTGATTATCAACAACCACCACCATACGCCTATGAACCCCCTCCTCAGCATAACTTTGAACCACCATACTCACAAGCCCCCTACAACCAACCACCTCCATATGACCCTAACCCATATCCACCATACCAACCACCCTGTGAACCGTATGAACCATGCATAAAGCCACCCCAATTCCAACCTAATTACTCCCAAGAACCACCATCTCAATATACACCATGTCCATATCCATCAATCCAAGAGCACTATGGTCCTACTTATGATATCCAAGCAGAACAAGAGTCAAGGGATCGTCTCAAGGAAACAGTGGATCAATTTCAAGCAACCCTTCATCAATTGGACCAAGCGGTAAGCCGAATGGCACCCAAAGCTCTCATGGATAAAGAATCTCAATTTGAGAACAAGGAACTGAAGTGTGTGGTGCAACAAGCGGAAAAGATGGAGAGTGATGAACCACCATATCCTTATCATGAGGAACCACCCTCTTATCATGTACCCTTCCTCCCATGTAATGAACCCTCATATCCACCACAATCTCCAATGGATGACATCCTTCGTGTTTTCTTCAAGGGCAAGCGAAGATGAAAAGGGATGTACTAGAATTCGTGACTGCCTTAACCGAGGTAGTAAATCAATTAGCTTCCCAACATCTGAGCACTCAAAATACTCCCATGGCTACATGTGGAGAATCAATAGAAGAGCGTAGCATGAAGGAGACACTAGAAACTCCAGTGGACAATGAGGAACATGGCTTTGTATTGGAACAAGTGGAGGAAGCCATAATAGTTGAAGAGGAAGAAGTGGTTGAAGACATAGGAGATACGGAACTTCCATGGGAAGGTCAAGTCATAGAGCCTCCTTCCAAGACATTTGAAATTGATGCTGAGGAGGGTGTACAACCTCCAAGGCATGTCATAGTTGAAGACTTGGAAGAGGTTGATCAAGAGATGGAGATTCAAGAAGAAGAAGCACAACCTCCCATTCCCTTGGTAAGCAATAAAGAAGAAATTGAATTGGAAGAAAGCTACCAAGAGGAAGAGGTTGATATTGAAAAAGCTTGCAAAGAGGTGCGAGTTGTCAGAGAAGAGGGAATGGAGCTTGCAAGATCATTGGAAGCACCTCTCCAAAATCCATTACCGTCCAATACAACATTCAAGTGGGTAAAATTCTTATCCTTAACCTTTACTTTCCCACTTGAATATAGGCTACTAGAGACGGATGGTCAACTTAGATCTCTTTGTGGCATTAAGAGTAAGAGGAAGATGATTAGTGGTTGGAGTTGTCAAGCAAGGTTCAATATGGTGGAAAGCTCAAAGTTTAAATGCAAAGGTTGGTGTAAAGCTCAACTGAGTGGGTTTAGGAATGTTGTTTGACTGCTTTAGTAAGAACTCAGATTGCTTGCTACCCGGACGGAACAAAGATGGTCAACAAGAAGACGGGTGCAAAAGCAAGGTTTGGGACCCCGGAATTCATTCTAGCAATCAACACTCATGGGGCCTTGTCACTTACTTTAGATTGCTTGACGGCTGTATGCGCCTAGTTTTGGATCCCGGAGGCCAGTGGAATTACAAACATTGGTGGGGATTCAAGGATCAGTTCAAGCACAAGCCACCATGACAAGGAGCTCACCAAATGTCCAACTTAAGGACTTTAACTAAAAGTGCTAGGTGGGAGACAACCCACCATGGTATATTCTTTCTTTTTTTTCTTAGTTTTATTTTATTTTATTTTCATTCATGTTCATTCATAATTTCTGCATAGTCATCTGTATATAGCCTGCATTTGCATTTGCATACTGCATAAAAAATGCACGCGATGCGTCCGCGTCATTAGTGCATTAGAAACAAGGAAGAAAAGAAATAGAGACTCACGCGAAAGTGTGGCTGGAGGCGTGTCTTAGGCACAACCATGCCCACGCGAACGTGTCGCTGACGCGTCCGCTTCATTTGGAAAAATAGCCTCCCACGCGTGCGCGTCACTAATGCACGAAATTGTGATCATCAACAATGGTGCCAAAGACTTGGTAGCGCTCTCAAACGTGAATCACACTTTGTCACAACTCCACACAACTAACCAGCAAGTGCACTAGGTCGTCCAAGTAATAAACCTTACGTGAGAAAGGGTCGATCCCACGAAGATTGTTGGTATGAAGCAAGCTATGGTCATCTAGTAAATCTCAGTTAGGCGGATTCAAATGGTTATAAAGGTTTCTGGTGCACGAAATTGCAATCACACTTTTGCAATCTGCACAACTAACCAGCAAGTGCACTGGGTCATCCAAGTAATACCTTACGTGAGTAAGGGTCGAATCCCACGGAGATTGTTGGCTTGAAGCAAGCTATGGTTATCTTATTAATCTTAGTCAGGATGCCAATAAGGTTATTTGGATTTAATTGTAAGAAGTAAAAGTGTTTGGAATAAGTAATTGTTACTCAATAATGGAGAATATGTTGGAGTTTTGGAGATGCTTTGTCTTCTGAATTTCTGTAATGTAATATTCCATCCATGGAAAAGTGCAAAGTTCCTTCCATGGCAAGCTGTATGTAGGGTGTCACCATTGTCAGTGGCTACCTCCCATCCTCTCAGTGAAAACGGTCCAGATGCTCTGTCACAGTACGGCTAATCAGCTATTGGTTCTCGATCATGTTGGAATAGGATCCATTGATCCTTTTGCGTTTGTCATCACGCCCAGCAATCGCGAGTTTGAAGCTCGTCACAGCCATTCAATCCTTGAATCCTACTCGGAATACCACAGACAAGGTTTAGACTTTCCAGATCCTCAAGAGTGGCTGCCATCAATCCTAGCTTATACCACGAAGATTCTGATTAAGGAATCTAAGAGAAGCTCATTCAATCTGATGTAGAATGGAGGTGTTTGTCAGGCACACGTTCATGGGTTGAGGAAGGTGATGAGTGTCACGGATCATCACCCTCTTCATAATTAAGCGCGAATGAACATCTTAGATAGGAACACACACGTTTGAATGGAGAAATAGAAACAATTGCATTAATTCATTGAGATGCTGCAGAGCTCCTCACCCCCAACAATGGAGTTTAGAGACTCATGCTGCCAAGGAATATAAAATCCAGTTCTATAGACGTCATGAGAGACAAAATAAGTCTCTAAAAGTTGTTTAAATAGTAAACTAGTAACCTAGGTTTAAAAAAAATGAGTAAACTATGATAGATAGCGCAGAAATCCACTTATGGGGCCCACTTGTTGTGTGTTGGGGCTGAGACTTAAGCTTCTCACGTGCCTGGGCTGTTTTGGGCGTTCAACGCCAGGTTGTAACCTGTTTCTGGCGTTGAACTCCAACTTGTAACTTGTTTCTGGCGCTGGATGCCAGACTGCAACATGGAACTGGAGTTGAACGCCAGTTTACGTCATCTATCCTTGAGCAAAGTATGAACTATTATATATTGCTGGAAAGCCCTGGATGTCTACTTTCCAACGCAATTGAGAGCGCGAGATTTGGAGTTCTATAGCTTCAGAAAATCCACTTTGAGTGCAGGGAGGTCAGTATCCAACAGCATCAGCAGTCCCTTTTTCAGCCTGAATCAGATTTTTGTTCAGTTCCCTCAATTTCAGCCAGAAAATACCTGAGATCACAGAAAAACACACAAACTCATAGTAAAGTCAAGAAATGTGATTTTTAATTAAAAACTAATAAAAATATACTAAAGACCAACTAAATCATACTGAAAACTAAGTAAAAACAATGCCAAAAAGTGTATAAATTATCCGCTCATCACAATACCAAACTTAAATTGTTGCTTGTCCCCAAGCAACTAAAAATAAAGTAGAATAAAAAGAAGAGAATATACAATGGATTCCAAAAACATCTGTGAAGATCAGTCTTAATTAGATGAGCGGGGCTATTAGCTTTTTGCTTCTGAACAGTTTTGGCATCTCACTTTATCCTTTGAAGTTCAGAATGATTGGTATCTATAGGAACTCAGAATTCAGATAGTGTTATTGATTCTCCTAGTTCAGTATGTTGATTCTTGAACACAGCTACTTTATAAGTCTTGGCCGTGGCCCTAAGCACTCTGTTTCCCAGTATTACCACCGGATACATACATGCCACAGACACATAACTGGGTGAACCTTTTCAGATTGTGACTCAGCTTTGCTAAAGTCCTCAATTAGAGGTGTCCAGGGTTCTTAAGCACACTTTGTTTTTTTGCTTTGGACCTCGACTTTAACCGCTCAGTCTCAAGTTTTCACTTGACACCTTCACGCCACAAGCACATGGTTAGGGACAGCTTGGTTTAGCCGCTAAGGCCAGGATTTTATTCCTTTAGGCCCTCCTATCCACTGATGCTCAAAGCCTTGGATCCTTTTTATTACCCTTGCCTTTTGGTTTTAAGGGCTATTGGCTTTTTGCTCTTGCCTTTTGGTTTAAAGAGCTTTTGGCTTTTTCTGCTTGCTTTTTCTTTTTCTTGATCTTTTTTTTCGCATTTTTTTCTCAAGCTTTGTTCTTCACTGCTTTTTCTTGCTTCAAGAATCATTTTTATGATTTTTCAGATTATCAAATAACATTTCTCCTTTTTCATCATTCTTTCAAGAGCCAACAATTTTAGCATTCATAAGCAACAAATTCAAAAGACATATGCACTGTTCAATCATTCATTCAGAAAACGAAAAGTATTACCACCACATCAAAATAATTAAACTATTTTAAAATTCAAAATTCATGTACTTCTTTTTCTTTTTCAGAAAACAATTTTCATTTAAGAAAGGTGATGGATTCATAGGACATTCATATCTTTAAGACATAGACACTTAGATACTAGTGATCATATAGTAAAGACACAAACATAATTAAACATGAAGCATAGTAAACGAAAAACAGGAAAATAAGAACAAGGAGATTAAAGAATGGGTCCACCTTAATGAGGGTGGCGTCTTCCTCTTCTTGAAGGACCAATGGTGCTTTTGAGCTCCTCTATGTCTCTTCCTTGCCTTTGTTGCTCTTTCCTCATAGCTCTTTGATCTGCAGTCAATTGCTCTACCACTGAATTATGGAAAAACAAAAGCAATGCTTTTGCCACACCAAACTTAAAAGGTTTGCTCGTCCTCGAGCAAAAGAAGAAAGAAGTGGAGAAGATAGAGGAGATGGAAGTGTGTGAATGGGTGGGTTTGGGAGGAAAATGGTTTGAATTTGAATGGTGAGGTAGGTTGGGATCCTATGGGGTCAAGGATTTAGCATCCCTGCTCCAATTAGGCGTACAAAATGCCCTTACTGTGCAATCCTAGCGTTTAACGCCAAACTACTGCCTGTTTCTGGCGTTAAACGCCCAAATGTAGCCTGTTTCTGGCGTTTAACGCCAGACTGATGCTTGTTTCAGGCGTTAAACGCCAGCTTGGTGCTTGTTTCTGGCGTTAAACGCCAGACAGATGCTTGTTTCTGGCGTTTAAACGCCAGAATGATCTTCCTCTAGGGTGTGCTGTTTTTCATTCTGTTTTTGATTTTTCATTTGTTTTTGTGACTTCACATGATCATCAACCTAAAGAAAACATAAAATAGCCATGGAAAATAAATAGATATAATTAAATAATATTGGGTTGCCTCCCAAAAAGCGCTTCTTTAATGTCAATAGCTTGACAGTGAGCTCTCATGGAGCCTCACAGATAATCAGAGCAAGGTTGGGACCTCCCAACATCAAACTTAGAGTTTGAATGTGGGGGTTCAACACCAAACTTAGAGTTTGGTTGTGGCCTCCCAACACCAAACTTAGAGTTTGACTGTGTGGGCTTTGGTTGACTCTGCAGTGAGAGAAGCTTTTCATGCTTCCTCTCCATGGTTACAGAAGGAGAACCTTATTTCTTATAGTTTGCAATGTCTACAAACCACAGAGCTTCCTGAATAGCAAACAATTGTTCATCCGGAAAGGTTTCAGAGATCTCAGTAGGAGGGAGGGATGCTCCTGCTACTGGTTCTATCCGGGACAGGTGATCAGCTACTTGATTCTCTGTTCCTTTTCTGTCTCTTATTTCTATATCAAACTCTTGCAGAAGCAACACCCATCTTATGAGCCTGGGCTTTGAATCCTGCTTTGTGAGTAGATATTTAAGAGTAGCATGGTCAGTGTACACAATCACTTTTGATCCTACTAAGTAGGATCTAAACTTGTCAATGGCATAAACCACTGCAAGTAATTCTTTTTCTGTGGTTGTGTAATTTTTCTGGGCATCATTTAAAACACTGCTAGCATAATAAATGACATGCAGAAGCTTGTTATGCCTCTGTCCCAATACTGCACTAATGGTATGGTCACTGGCATCACACATTAGTTCAAAGGGTAATGTCCAGTCTGGTGCAGAAATAACTGGTGCTGTGACCAGCTTAGCTTTCAGGGTCTCAAATGCCTGCAGACACTTTGTGTCAAACACAAATGGTGTGTCAGCAGCTAGCAGATTGCTCAGAGGTTTTGCAATTTTTGAAAAATCCTTTATAAACCTCCTATAGAATCCTGCATGCCCCAAAAAGCTTTTGATTGCCTTAACATTGGCAGGTGGTGGTAATTTTTTAATTACTTCAACTTTAGCTTGATCCACCTCTATTTCCTTGTTTGAAATTTTATGCCCAAGGACAATCCCTTCAGTCACCATAAAGTGACATTTTTCCCAGTTTAAAACTAGGTTGGTCTCTTGGCATCTTTTTAG
This sequence comes from Arachis duranensis, assembly GCF_000817695.3. Lineage (NCBI taxonomy): Eukaryota > Viridiplantae > Streptophyta > Magnoliopsida > Fabales > Fabaceae > Arachis > Arachis duranensis. Next base: position 52,556,052 of record NC_029776.3, on the reverse strand, counting down.
AACAATTGCTAGATGGTTAAGGTAGGAGCTGAATGAGTCTCCAAATACTAAAAAGTCATCCATGAAGACTTCTAGAAACTTCTCTACCATATCAGAGAAGATAGAGAGCATGCACCTCTGAAAGGTTGCAGGTGCATTGCACAGACCAAAAGGCATCCTTCTGTAGGCAAACACTCCAGAAGGACATGTGAATGCTGTTTTCTCTTGGTCCTAAGGATCTACTGCAATTTGGTTGTAACCTGAATAGCCATCCAAAAAGCAGTAATATTCATGACCTGCTAGTCTCTCTAGCATCTGGTCTATGAATGGTAAAGGAAAATGATCCTTCCTGGTGGCTGTATTGAGCCTTCTGTAGTCAATACACATACGCCACCCTGTAACTGTTCTTGTAGGAACCAGTTCATTCTTTTCATTATGAACCACTGCCATTCCTCCCTTCTTAGGGACAACATGGACAGGGCTCACCCAGGGGCTATCAGAAATAGGATAGATAATCCCAGCCTCTAGTAACTTAGTGACCTCTTTTTGCACCACCTCCTTCATGGCGGGATTTAGCCGCCTCTGTCGTTGAACCACTGGCATAGCATCATCCTCCAATAGGATCTTGTGCATGCATCTGGCTGGGCTAACGCCCTTAAGATCACTTATGGACCACCCAAGAGCTGTCTTGTGTGTCCTTAGCACCTGAATTAGTGCTTTCTCTTCCTGTGGCCCTAAAACAGAGCTTATGATTACAGGAAAAGTGTCACCTTCTCCCAGAAATGCATATTTCAGGGATGGTGGTAGTGGTTTGAGCTCGGGTTTAGGAGGTTTCTCCTCTTCCTGAGGAGTTTTCAGAGGTTCTTTTATTCCCTCTGGTTCCTCCAGATCAGGCTGAACATCTTTAAAAATGTCCTCTAGCTCTGATTCGAGACTCTCAATCATATGGACCTCTTCCACCAGGGAGTCAATAATATCAACGCCCAGGCAGTCGTCTGATGTGTCTGGATGTTGCATAGCTTTGACAACATTCAACTTAAACTCATCCTCATTTACTCTCAGGGTTATCTCCCCTTTTTGGACGTCAATGAGGGTTCGTCCAGTTGCTAGGAATGGTCTTCCTAAAATGAGAGTTGCACTCTTGTGCTCCTCCATTTCCAGCACTACAAAGTCAGTAGGGAAGGCAAATGGCCCAACGTTGACAATCATGTCCTCAATTAAGCCTGATGGGTATTTAATGGAGCCATCAGCAAGTTGAAGACAGATCCGGGTTGGTTTGACCTATTCAGTCAAGCCAAGCTTTCTGATAGTGGATGCAGGGATTAGGTTGATGCTTGCCCCAAGATCACATAGAGTTGTCTTGGTGCAGTTACCCTCTAATATGCATGGTATCATAAAGCTCCCGGGATCTTTAAGCTTTTCTGGGAAGCTTTTCAGAATGACTGCACTGCATTCTTCAGTGAGGTAAACTTTTTCAGTTTCCCTCCAATCCTTCTTATGACTTAAGATATCTTTCATGAACTTAGCATAAGAGGGTATATGCTCAAGTGCCTCTGCAAATAGAATCTTTATTTCAAGAGTCCTGAGGTAGTCTGCAAAGTGGGCGAATTGCTTATCCTGTTCTGCTTGGCGGAGTTTTTGAGGATAAGGCATTTTGGCTTTGTATTCCTCAACCTTAGTTGCTGCAGGTTTATTGCCTACAGATGTGGATTAGGAAGCCTTTTTAGAAGGGTTGTGGTGCGCGAAATTGTGAACAATACTTTTTCACAACTCTCATAATCCCCGGTAATGGCTCCAAAAACGTGGTAGCTCAATACCATGGCATTACACAACTTCGCACAACTAACCAGCAAGTGCACTGGGTCGTCCAAGTAATAAACCTTACGTGAGTAAGGGTCGATCCCACGGAGATTGTTAGTATTGAAGCAAGCTATGGTCATCTTGTAAATCTTAGTCAGGCAACTCAAATGGTAATGGTGATGAACGAAAATAACATAAAGGTAAAGATAGTGATACTTATGTAATTCATTGGTAGGAACTTCAGATAAGCGTATGAAGATGCCTTCCCTTCCGTCTCTCTGCTTTCCTACTGTCTTCATCCAATCCTTCTTACTCCTTTCCATGGCA
>NC_029776.3:52549885-52550048 GCF_000817695.3 Arachis duranensis | reverse complement strand
GCTGACTGGCGTTTGAACGCCAGCAGCATCTTCCTCCAGGGTGTGCTGTTTTTCTTCCTGTTTTTCATTTTGTTTTTGCTTATTTCATTGTTTTTGTGACTTCTTATGATCATCAACCTACAAAAAAGATAAAATAACAAAAGAAAATAATTAATTATAAAAC
>NC_029776.3:52541946-52543296 GCF_000817695.3 Arachis duranensis | reverse complement strand
TTTTTGCTCAGGTCCCTCAATTTCAGCCAGAAAATACCTGAAATCACAGAAAAACACACAAACTCATAGTAAAGTCCAGAAAAGTGAATTTTAACTAAAAACTAATAAAAATATACTAAAAACTAACTAGATCATAACAAAAACATACTAAAAACAATGCCAAAAAGTATACAAATTATCCGCTCATCAGGTTGTTATCAGCACTTGTATGTGTTTGATCCCCCACTGACATTTGAATACCAGGGGTGGAAGCTGGAGTGGCGTTAGACGCCAGCTCCTTACCTGTTTCTGGCGTCTGAACGCTAGAACTGTGCTCCCTTTGGGCGTTCAACGCCAAACCCTTGCTTGTTTCTGGCGTTGAACGCCAGGAATGAGCATGGTTTGGGCATTCAGCGCCAGCATTATTCCTCTCTAGGCTCTGATTGTCCTCAGAGGGATTTTGAGTAGCCATTTGTTCATTTCTTGGCTTCCTGCTGCTTTGAAGTGAGGTATTTAATGTTTTCCCACTTCTTAATTGAACTACTTGGCATTCTTCTGTTATTTGTTTTGACAGTTGCTTTTCTATTTGCTTCAACTGTACTTCCATATTCATATTAGCCATTCTTGTTTCTTGTAATATCTCCTTGAACTCGGCTAGCTGTTTTGTTAGAAAGTCTAATTGCTGATTGAATTCATTAGCTTGATCTACAGGACTGAGTTCAACAGTTACTGTTTTAGCTTCTTCTTTCATGGAAGATTCACTGCTTAGGTACAGATGCTGATTTCTGGCAACTGTATCAATAAGCTCTTGAGCTTCTTCAATTATTTTTCTCATATGTATAGATCTACCAGTTGAGTGATCTAGAGAAATCTGAGCTTTTTCTGTAAGCCCATAGTAGAAGATGTCTAATTGCACCCACTCTGAAAACATTTCAGAGGGGCATTTTCTCAACATCTCTCTGTATCTCTCCCAAGCATCATAAAGAGATTCATTATCTCGTTGTTTGAAGCCTTGGATGCTCAGCCTTAGCTGTGTCATCCGTTTTGGATGAAAATAGTGATTCAAGAATTTTTCTGACAGCTGTTTCCATGTCCTTATGCTGTTCTTAGGTTGATTATTTTACCACCTCTTAGCTTGATCTTTTACAGCAAATGGAAACAATAATAATCTGTAGACATCCTGATCTACTTCCTTGTCATGTACTGTGTCAGCAATTTGTAAAAGTTGTGCCAGAAACTCTGTAGGTTCTTCATGTGGAAGACCGGAAAACTAGCAGCTTTGCTGCACCATGATAATGAGTTGAGGATTCAACTCAAAGCTACTAACTCCAATGGAGGGTATACAGATACTACTCCCATATGAAGCAGTAA
>NC_029776.3:52540955-52541593 GCF_000817695.3 Arachis duranensis | reverse complement strand
AATTTTGAATTTTATGATGAAAGAGAAAAACACATAAAAGACACAAGACTTAAAATTTTTAGATCTAATGCTCCTTATTTTCGAAAATTTTGGAGGGAAAACACCAAGGAACACCAAACTTAAAAATTTTAAGATCAAAACACAAGAAAGACTCAAGAACACCTTGAAGATTTACAAGAACACCAAGAACAAAAGAAAGAACACCAAACTTAAAATTTTTAGAAGACTTTAATAAAATCTTTGAAAAATTATGAAAAGATTAACAAGAAAACACCAAACTTAAAGTTTGGCACAAGATTAAATCAAAAAAAATTATTTTTGAAAAAAGATTTTAAAAAGAAGATGCCCAATTGCCAAGAACATAGACCAACGCTCTAGCCGATTGGGAGTAAATGTAACACTTGTTCTAAATAGGTATATTCCTTTTGGAAGATTAATGCTTTAAAAAGAACACAAGTGAAACAAGAAAAGACACAGAACAAGAAAAATTAAAGATCAAACAAGAAAAATAAACAAGAACAACTTGAAGATCAAGGAAGAACAAAGAACACTAATACGAAAATTTTAAATAAAAATATAAAATATGCAATTATCACCAAACTTATAACAAGACACTAGACTCAAAGAAAAATAAAAAA
>NC_029776.3:52538147-52540590 GCF_000817695.3 Arachis duranensis | reverse complement strand
ATGCTCTGTCACAGCACGACTAATCAGCTGTTGGTTCTCGATCATGTTGGAATAGGATCCATTGATCCTTTTGCGTTTGTCATCACGCCCAGCAATCCCGAGTTTGAAGCTCGTCACAACCATTCAATCCTTGAATCCTACTCGAAATACCACAGACAAGGTTTAGACTTTCTGCATCCTCAAGAGTGGCTGCCATCAATCCTAGCTTATACCACGAAGATTCTGATTAAGGAATCTAAGAGAAGCTCATTCAATCTGATGTAGAACAGAGGTGTTTGTCAGGCACACGTTCATGGGTTGAGGAAGGTGATGAGTGTCACGGATCATCACCCTCTTCATAATTAAGCGCGAATGAACATCTTAGATAGGAACACACACGTTTGAATGGAGAAATAGAAACAATTGCATTAATTCATTGAGACGCTGTAGAGCTCCTCACCCCCAACAATGGAGTTTAGAGACTCATGCTGCCAACGAATATAAAATCCAGTTCTATAGACTTCATGAGATACAAAATAAGTCTCTAAAAGTTGTTTAAATAGTAAACTAATAACCTAGGTTTACAAAAAATGAGTAAACTATGATAGATATCACAGAAATCCACTTCTGGGGCCCACTTGGTGTGTGCTGGGGCTGAGACTTAAGCTTCTCACGTGCCTGGGCTGTTTTGGGCATTCAACGACAGGTTGTAACCTGTTTCTGGCGTTGAACTCCAACTTGTAACTTGTTTCTGGCGCTGGACGCCAGACTGCAACATGGAACTAGCGTTGAACGTCAGTTTACGTCATCTATCCTTGAGCAAAGTATGGACTATTATATATTGCTGGAAAGCCCTGGATGTCTACTTTCCAACGCAATTGAGACGGCGCCATTTGAATTTCTGTAGCTCTAAAAAATCCACTTTGAGTGCAGGGAGGTCAGAATCCAACAGCATCAGCAGTCCCTTTTTCAGCCTGAATCAGATTTTTGCTCAGCTCCCTCAATTTCAGCCAGAAAATACTTGAAATCATAGAAAAACACACAAACTCATAGTAAAGTCTAGAAATGTGATTTTTAATTAAAAACTAATAAAAATATACTAAAAACCAACTAAATCATACTGAAAACTAAGTAAAAACAATGCCAAAAAGCGTATAAATTATCCGCTCATCAGTTTCAAAATTAATAATAAATAAAGCATAAAATAAAATAGAGATACTTATGTAATTCAATGGTGGAAATTTCAGATAAGTGCATAGAGATGCTTGTTCCTATTGAATCTCTGCTTTCCTACTGCTTTTATCCAATTCTTCATACTCCTTTCCATGGCAAGTTGTATGTAGGGCATCACCGTTGTCAATGGCTACTTCCCATCCTCTTAGTGAAAAAGGTCCAAATGCTCTTGTCACATCATGTCGGAATAGAATCCATTGATTCTTTTGCGTTTGTCATCACACCTAACAATCGCGAGTTTGAAGCTCGTCACAGCCATTCAATCCCTGAATCCTACTTAGAATACCACAGACAAGGTTTAGACTTTCCGAATCATCAAGAGTGGCCGCCAAAGGGTTCTAGCTTATACCACAAGGATTCTGATTAAGGAATATAAGAGATACTCGCTCGTTCTAAGGTAGAACGGAAGTGGTTGTCAATCACGCGTTCATAGGTGAGAATGATGATGAGTGTCACGGATCATCACATCCATCAGGTTGAAGTGCAACTAATATCTTAGAACAAGAATAAGTTGAATTGAATAAAAAATAGTAGTAATTGCATTAAAACTCGAGGTACAGCAGAGCTCCACACCCTTAATCTATGGTGTGTAGAAACTCCACTGTTGAAAATACATAAGTAATCAAGGTTCAGGCATGGCCGAATGGCCAACCCCCAAAGTCTAAGAACTAAACGTCCAAAGATGGATGCTAAGATAAAAGACGAAAACCAAGATGTCTAATACAGTAGTAAAATGTCCTATTTATACTAGACTAGCTACTAGGGTTTACAGAAATAAGTAATTAATGCATAAATCCACTTCCGGGGCCCACTTGGTGTGTGCTTGGGCTGAGCTTGAGCTTTATATGTGCAGAGGCTTCTCTTGGAGTTAAACGCCAAGTTGTAACGTGTTTTTGGCGTTTAACTCTGGTTTATGACGTGTTTCTGGCGTTTGACTCCAGAATGCAGCATGGAACTGGCGTTGAACGCCAGTTTGCGTCATCTTGATTCGAATAAAGTATGAATTATTATATATTGCTGGAAAGCTCTGGATGTCTACTTTCCAACGCCGTTGAGATCGCGCCATTTGGAGTTCTGTAGCTCCAGAAAATTCATTTCGAGTGCAAGAAGGTCAGAATCCAACAACATCAGCAGTCCTTTTTCAATCTAAATCAGATTTTTTCTCAGGTCCCTCAATTTCAGCCAGAAAATACCTGAAATCACAGAAAAACACACAAACTCATAGTAAAGT
>NC_029776.3:52537924-52538099 GCF_000817695.3 Arachis duranensis | reverse complement strand
ATCAATGAATATTAATTCTAATTAGATGAGCGGGACTTGTAGCTTTTTGCTTCTGAACAGTTTTGGCATCTCACTTTATCCCTTGAAGTTTAGAATGATTGGCATCTATAGGAACTCAGAGTTCAAATAGTGTTATTGATTCTCCTAGTTTAGTATGTTGATTCTTGAACACAGC
>NC_029776.3:52511771-52537739 GCF_000817695.3 Arachis duranensis | reverse complement strand
AGAGCTCTTAAGCACACTCTTTTTGCTTTGGATCACGACTTTAACCACTCAGTCTCAAGCTTTTCACTTGGACCTGCATGCCACAAGCACGTTGTTTGGGATAGCTTGATTTAGCCGTTTAGGCCTGGATTTTATTTCCTTGGGCCCTCCTATCCATTGATGCTCAAAGCCTTGGATCCTTTTTACCCTTGCCTTTTGGTTTTAAGGGCTATTGGCTTTTTCTGCTTGCTTTTTTTCTTTTATATTTTATTTTTTTTGCCACTTTTTTTTTCACAGGCTTTTGTTATTCACTACTTTTTCTTGCTTCAAGAATCAATTTCATGATTTTTCATATTATCATTAGCATTTCTCTTTTTCATCATTCTTTCAAGAGCCAACAATTTTAACATTCATAAACAACAAGATCAAAAATATGCACTGTTCAAGCATTCATTTAGAAAACAAAAAGTATTGTCACCACATCAATATAATTAAACTAAATTCAAGGATGAATTCGAAACTCATGTACTTCTTGTTCTTTTGTATTAAAAACATTTTTCATTTAAGAAAGGTAAAGGATTCATGTAATTATTCATAGCCTTAAGACATAGTTACTAGACACTAATGATCATGTAATAAAGACACAAACATAGACAAAACATGAAGCTCAAAAATCAAACAACAGAGAAATAAGAACAAGGAAGTTAAGGAATGAGTCCACCTTAGTGATGGTGGCACCTTCTCCTTGAAGGACCAATGGTGTCCTTAAGCTCCTCTATGTCTCTTCCTTGCCTCTGTTGCTTAATCCCTAGTGATTTTGGTGCTCCTATCCTTAGTTGCTCCCAATAATTGTGTGGAGGAAAATGTATCCCCTGAGGTATCTTAGGGATTTCTTGATGAGGGAATTCCTCATGCTCTTGTTGAGGTCCATGAGTGGACTCTCTTGATGTGCAGTCAAATGCTCTACTACTGAGTTATGGACCCTTGAGATAAATCTCTCCATCTCCCATGACTCGGAGGTAGAAGCTTTTGTCTTTCCTTTCCTCTTTCTAGAGGTTTCTCCAGCCTTAGGTGCCATAAATGGTTATGGAAAAACAAAAAGCTATTCTTTTACCACACCAAACTTAGAATGTTGCTCGCCCTCGAGCAAAAGAAGAAATAATAAAAGAAGAAAAATAAGATAAGGGGGAGAGGGAGAGAGGTTTATGGTTCGGTCATGTAGGGTGGGTTTGGGTGGGAAAGAAATTTTGAATTTGAAGAAAGGTGGGGTTTATGGGGAAGAGTGGGTGGATGTGATTGGTGAAGGGGTAATGGAGAAGAGAGATTGAGGTGATTGGTGAAGGGTATAGTGTTATTGGATTGTGTAAAAAAGAGAGAAGTGGGGTTGAGGTAGATGGGGATCCTGTGGGGTCCACAGATTCTGAGGTGATCCTGTGGGGTCCACAGATCCTGAGGTGTCAAGGATTTACATCCCTGCACCAATGAGGCATGTAAAATGCCCTCTGCATGCAATCCTGGCATTTAACGCCAGGTTGATGCTTGTTTCTGGCGTTAAACACCAGTTCTATGCTTGTTTTGGGCATTCAACGCCAGTCTGCAGCATGTTTCTGGCGTTGAACGCCAGCATTCCACAGGGTGCAATCCTGGCGTTTAAACGCGAGATTGCTGCATATTTCTGGCATTCAACACCAGATCCATGCTCTGTTTTGGCGTTGAACGCCAGCCAGATGCTCCTTACTGGCGTTTAAACGCCAGTAAGCCCTTCCTCCAGGGTGTGCTGTTTCTTCTACTATTTTTTTATTCTGCTTTTAATTTTAGTATTTATTTTGTGACTCCACATGATAATGAACCTAATAAAACATAAAAGAACAATGAAAATAAAAATAGAATTAGATAAAAAAAATTGGGTTGCCTCCCAATAAGTGCTTCTTTAATGTCACTAGCTTGACAGTGGGCTCTTATGGAGCCTCACAGGTGATCAGGTCAATGTTGTGGACTCCCAACACCAAACTTAGAGTTTGAATGTGGGGGTTTAACACCAAACTTAGAGTTTGGTTGTGGCCTCCCAATACCAAACTTAGAGTTTGATTGTGGGGGCTTTGTTTGACTTTGTAATGAGAGAAGCTTTTCATGCTTCCTCTCCATGGTTGCAGAGGAATATCCTTGAGCTTCAAACACAAGGTAGTCCCCATTCAATTGAAGGACTAGCTCTCCTCTGTCAACATCAGTCACAGCTCCTGCTGTGGCTAGGAAGGATCTTCCAAGGATGATGCATTCATCCTGTTCCTTCCTGGTATCTAAGATTATGAATTCAGCAGGGATGTAAAGGCCTTTAACCTTTACTAACACGTTCTCTACCAATCCATAAGCTTGTCTTACTAACTTGTCTGCCATTTGTAATGAAAATATGGCAGCCTGTACCTCAAAGATCCCCAACTTCTCCATTACAGAGAGTGGCATAAGATTTATACCTAACCCCAGGTCACACAGAGCCTTCTCAAAGGTCATGGTGCCTATGGTATAGGGTACTAAGAATTTACCAGGATCCTGTTTCTTTTGAGGTAGAGTTTGTTGAACCCAAGTATCTAGTTCACTAATGAGCAAGGGAGGTTCACCTTCCCAAATCTCATTACCAAACAACTTGGCATTCAGCTTCACGATGGTTCCTAGATATTGAGCAACTTGCTCTCCAGTTACATCTTCATCCTCCTTAGAGGAAGAATAGTCTTCAGAGCTCATGAATGGCAAAAGGAGGTTTAATACGATCTCTATGGTCTCTATATGACCTTCAGATTCCTTTGGGTCCTCAATAGGAAACTCTTTCTTGTCTGGGAGACGTCCCATGAGGTCTTCCTCATTGGGATTCACGTCCTCCCCTTGCTCTCTAGGTTCGGCCATTTTAACTATGTCAATAGCCTTGCACTCTCTTTTTGGATTTTCTTCAGTATTGCTTGGGAGAGTACTAGGAGGAGTTTCAGTGATTTTCTTACTCAGCTGGCCCACTTGTGCCTCCAAATTTCTAATGGAGGACCTTCTTTCACTCATGAAACTTAAAGTGGCCTTAGACAGATCAGAGACTATATTTGCTAAGCTAGAGGGGCTCTGCTCAGAATTCTCTGTCTGTTGCTGAGAAGATGATGGAAAAGGGTTGTTATTGCTGAGCCTATTTCTTCCACCATTATTAAAGCCTTGTTGGGGCTTTTGTTGATCCTTCCATGAGAAATTTGGATGATTTCTCCATGAGGAATTATAAGTGTTCCCGTAAGGTTCACCCATGTAATTTACCTCTGCCATTGGAGGGTTCTCAGGATCATAGGCTTCTTCTTCAGAAGATGCCTCTTTAGTACTGTTGGATGCATTTTTCTATCCATTCAGACTTTGAGAAATCATGTTGACTTGCTGAGTCAAAATTTTGTTCTAAGCCAATATGGCATTCAGAGCATCAATTTCAAGAACTCCCTTCCTCTGAGGCATCCCATTATTCACAGAATTCTTCTCAGAAGGGTACATGAACTCGTTATTTGCAACCATGTCAATGAGTTCTTGAGCTTCTGCAGGCGTTTTCTATAGGTGAATGGATCCACCTGCAAAATGGTCCAGTGACATCTTAGAAAACTCATATAGACCATAATAGAATATATCCAAAATGGTCCATACTGAAAGCATGTCAGAAGGACACCTTTTGGTCATATGTTTGTATCTTTCCCAAGCTTCATAGAGGGATTCACCATCTTTTTGTTTGAAGGTTTGAACATCCACTCTAAGCTTGCTCAGCTTTTGAGGAGGAAAGAACTTAGCCAAGAAGGCCGTGACCAGCTTATCCCAGGAGTCCAGGCTATCTTTAGGTTGTGAGTCCAACAATGTTCTAGGTCTGTCTCTTACAGCAAAAGGGAAAAGCATGAGCCTGTAGACTTCAGGATCTACTCCATTAGTCTTAACAGTCTCACAGATCTGCAAGAACTTAGTTAAAAACTGATAGGGATCTTCTGATGAAAGTCCATGAAACTTGCAGTTCTGTTGCATTAGAGCAACTAGTTGAGGTTTTAGCTCAAAATTGTTTGCTCCAATGGCAGGGATTGAGATGCTTCTTCCATCAAACTTGGAAGTAGGTGTAGTATAGTCACCAAGCATCCTCCTTGCATTATTGTTGTTGGGTTCGGCTGCCATATCCTTTTCTTGTTCAAAAATTTCAGTAAGGTTGTCTCTGGCTTGTTGTAATTTAGCTTCTCTTAGTTTCCTCTTAAAAGTCCTTTCAGGTTCAGGATCAGCTTCAACAAGAATGCCTTTTTCCTTGTTCCTGCTCATATGAAAGAGAAGAGAACAGAAAAAGAAGAGGAATCCTCTATGTCACAGTATAGAGATTCCTTTATGTTAGTAGAAGAAGAAAGGAGTAGAAGAAGAAAAAAGGTAAGAATCCAAACACAAGGGGGAAAAGAGTGGGTTCGAATTCTTGAGTGGAAGAGAAGTGTTAGTAAATGAATAAATAAATAGGAAGAGATGAGAGAGGGAGAAATTCGAAAATAAATTTTAAAAAAGGGTTAGTGATTTTCGAAAATTAAGAGAATAATTAAAATTAAAATTAAAATTTGAAATAATTAATTAATTAAAAGAATTTTGAAAAAGAGGGAGATGATTTTCGAAAATCTAGAGAGAGAAGTAGTTAGGTGGTTTTGAAAAAGATAAGAAACAATCAAAAGTCAATTAGTTAGTTGAAAATCAATTTTTGAAAAGATAAGAAGTTAGAAAAGATGTTTTAAAATTAAATTTTTGAAAAAGATATGATTTAAAAAAAGATATTTTGAAAAGATATGATTGAAAAAGATATTTTGGAAAAGATTTGATTTTTAAAATTAGAATTGATTACTTGACTAACAAGAAACTAAAAGATATGACTCTAGAATTTAAAGATTGAATCTTTCTTAACAAGAAAGTAACAAACTTCAAATTTTTGAATCAATCACATTAATTGTTAGTAAAGTTTTCAAAATTTTGAAATAAAGATAGGAAAAAGATTTTGAAAATAAAGTTTAAAAATTTTCAAAAAAATAAAAAATGAAAAATATTTGATTTTTGAAAAAGATTTTGAAAAGATAGGATTTTTAAAATTGAAAATTTGACTTGATTTATAAGAAATAGTTAAGTTTTAAAAATTTTTTACTAAGTCAACTCAAATTTTTGAAAATTATGAGCAAAATAAGGAAAAGATATTTTTGATTTTTGAATTTTTAATGAGGAGAGAGAAAAATACAAATATGACCCAAAACATGAAAATTTTGGATCAAAACACATGATGCATGCAAAAACACCAAGAACACATTGAAGGTCATGATGAACATCAAGAACTTATTTTTGAAAAATTTTCAAGAAAAGAAAAACATGCAAGACACCAAACATAGAAATTTTCAATGCTTAGACACTATGAATGCAAGAATGCACATGAAAAACAACAAAAAAACACAAAATAAGAAAACATGAAGATCAAACAAGAAAATTCATCAAGACCAACTTGAAGATCATGAAGAACACATGCATGAATTTTTAAAAAATGCAAAAATTTTTAAAACATGCAATTGACACCAAACTTAAAAATTGACACTAGACTCAAAGAAGAAACACCAAAATATTTTTGATTTTATGATTTTATTAAAAAAATTTTTGTTTTTTTTTTCGAAATTAATCTTTAGAAAAAGGAAAATAAAGAAAAAAAATTTTTGAAAGATTTTTGAAAAATTTTTGAAAAGAAAATTACCTAATTTGAGCAACAAGATGAACCGTCAGTTGTCCAAACTCGAACAATCCCCGGCAACGGCGCCAAAAACTTGGTGCACAAAATTGTGATCATCAACAATGGCGCCAAAGACTTGGTAGCGCTCTCAAACGTGAATCCAACTTTGTCACAACTTCGCCCAACTAACCAGTAAGTGCACTGGGTCGTCCAAGTAATAAACCTTACATGAGTAAGGGTCGATCCCATGGAGATTGTTGGTATGAAGCAAGCTATGGTTATCTTGTAAACCTCAGTTAAGCGGATTCAAATGGTTATAAAGGTTTCGAAATTAAGAATAAATAAAGCATAAAATAAAATAGAGATACTTATGTAATTCAATGGTGGAAATTTCAGATAAGTGCATAGAGATGCTTGTTCCTGTTGAATCTCTGCTTTCCTACTACTTTCATCCAATTCTTCATACTCCTTTCCATGGCAAGCTGTATGTAGGGTATCACTGTTGTCAATGGCTACTTCCCATCCTCTCAGTGAAAAAGGTCCAAATTCTCTTGTCACAGCACGACTAATTATTTGTCGATTCTCGATCATGTCGGAATAGAATCCATTGATTCTTTTGTGTTTGTCATCACGCCCAACAATCGCGAGTTTGAAGCTCGTCACAGCCATTCAATCCCTGAAACCTACTCGGAATACCACAAACAAGGTTTAGACTTTTCAAATCCTCAAGAGTGGCCGCCAAAGGGTTCTAGCTTATACCACGAAGATTCTGATTAAAAAATTCAAGAGATACTCGCTCGTTCTAAGGTAGAACGGAAGTGGTTTTCAGTCACGCGTTCATAGGTGAGAATGATGATGAGTGTCACGGATCATCACATCCATCAGGTTGAAGTGCAACGAATATCTTAGAACAAGAATAAGCTGAATTGAATAAAAAATAGTAGTAATTGCATTAAAACTCGAGGTACAGCAGAGCTCCACACCCTTAATCTATGGTGTGTAGAAACTCCACTGTTGAAAATACATAAGTGATCAAGGTTCAGGCATGGCCGAATGACCAGCCCCCAAAGTCTAAGAACTAAACTTCCAAAGATGGATGCTAAGATAAAAGACGAAAACCAAGATATCTAATACAATAGTAAAATGTCCTATTTATACTAGACTAGCTACTAGGGTTTACAGAAATAAGTAATTAATGCAGAAATTCACTTCCGGGGCCCACTTGGTGTGTGCTTGGGCTGAGCTTGAGCTGTACATGTGCAGAGGCTTCTCCTGGAGTTAAACGCCAAGTTGTAACGTGTTTTTGGCGTTTAACTCTGGTTTATGACGTGTTTCTGGCGTTTGACTCCAGAATGCAGCATAGAACTAGCGTTGAACGCCAGTTTGCGTCGTCTTGATTCGAATAAAGTATGGACTATTATATATTTCTGGAAAGCTCTGGATGTCTACTTTCCAACGCCGTTTAGAGCGCGCCATCTGAAGTTTTGAAGCTCCAGAAAATCTATTTCGAGTGCAGGGAGGTCAGAATCCAACAACATCAGTAGTCCTTTTTCAGCTTAAATCAGATTTTTGCTCAGGTCCCTCAATTTTAGCCAGAAAATACCTGAAATTACAAAAAAACACACAAACTCATAGTAAAGTCTAGAAATGTGAATTTAGCATAAAAACTAATAAAAACATCCCTAAAAGTAGCTAGATCCTACTAAAAACTACCTAAAAACAATGCCAAAAAGCGTATAAATTATCCGCTCATCAGTCACCCACGCGACTGCGTGCCCCTGCAAAATCGACGTAAATGGGTGTATGACAGAGAGTTATGGTGGAGTAGGGCTGGAATGGTGCTGGAAGCACCAGCCCTATCACGCGAACACACGCGTCCGCGTCGTTTTGCAAATATGGCCATTCACGCGATCGCGTCACCCACGCGAACGCGTCACCCAAAAATTTGGCAATAAGAGTTTAAAACAGAGAGTTGCGTGAATGCATGGCTGCACTCGCGCCAATCGCACAGATCAGGCTACACGATCGCGTGACCCACGCATCCGCGTCACCTTATAATTATCACACACCATGCGATCGCGTGATCCACGCGTCCGCGTCACCTACGCCGCACAGCTTATCCAGATCAGCCAAAATATCTTATCTTTTCTTCCCCAAATCCTAATCTTTCTTTTCCCTTCTTCTTTCTTTCTTCTTCCTTCCTTCCTTTTTTATTCTTTCTCACTTTTTACTTACTCTTCCCCCTTCTTTCATCTTCACAATCATCATCAAGGTTCTTTTCTTTCCTTCTTCTCTCTTTACTTTTCCATTATTATTTTTATTTTCTTCTTGTTCCCTCTTTTTACTTTCATTATCTATGTTTTCTTTTTTTTAAACCATTTTAATTGGTGTTGGAAATTTATTTGGGTAATTATTTTCTATATTTTGCTTGTGGATTATTATGGAATTGTTTGACAATTACATTACTTCTTAAAAGGTTGCTTGCATATGCAATTTCATACTTTCAAACAAATTATTTACTATGCATGCTAAGTGTTTGTGAAAAAGCCCGTATGGCATTGTGCATTATTTTAAATTATTATTCTATTCTACTACTCTAATGCCTGTTTTGCACAAAACCCCTTTTATGTTTTATTAATTAAAATATAATTGTCAATACAAACAGATTGTTAGTTTGAAAGAGATGATAATCTAACTTGGACATTTAGTGCTTGATCTATGCTACTGATAAACCACTATTTTATGGTTTTTCTTGTGCTCAATTGAGTGGTTTTTATCAAGCCCACTTATTCATATGAATTGTATGGTTTTACATTCTCTTTCCCGATTTTGTGATATGATTGAAAACATGCTTCTTTGGCTTTTATTTTCTTTTATTTAATCCTCTCTTATTACCATTAGATGCCTTAGAGGGCAGGAATGGCTTAGAGGATGGAAAGGAAGCATGTAAAAGTGGAAGGAATACAAGAAATTGAAGAAATTGCTAAGCTGTACAGCATGACCTCTTCGCACTCAAATGGTCGTAGCTTGAGCTACAGAGGTCCAAATGATACGGTTCAACTTGCGTTGGAAAGCTAACGTCCAGGGCTTCGATTTGATGTATAATTTGCCATAGTGGCCATACTGATAGGCGATGTGAATGCGTGATCTACACAGACGCGTCGCATCTCCAAAAATCAGCGTGGCTAATTTCGTAAACATCGATTTCTGGGCTGTTTCTGACCCAGTTCTCGGCTCAGAAAACACAGATTAGGGGCTATAAAGTGGAGAAATGCAGCCATTCATGGGAGAGACATCATACAACATTCATAATTCACTTTTCATATTTTATATGTAGTTTTTAGAGAGAGAGGTTCTCTCCTCTCTTAGGATTAGGATTAGAATTAGGATTTTTAGAAATTAGGAATTCATCTCCTTCAATCACAGGTTCAATGTTCCTTTAGTTTATTTTTTATTTTTATTATATTACTTTAATTAATATTTATCTTTTCAATTTGGCTTATAACCTTTCCATGTTATGACTTGAATTTATGTTTAGACGTAATTTGATATGTTTCAGATTTATGATTGCTTTATTTACATGAATGCTTTTAATTTAATTTAGAATTTTCTCCCTTTTGGCTTGGGTTAAGTAATTGGTAACGCTTGAGCTGTCAAATAAAGCAGTGGTTGAAATTGGGAGTTGTTCCAATAACTCTAGTCTTTTCATAGGAATTGACTAGGACCTGAGGATCAAGCTAATTAATCCACTTGAATTACCTTCATAGTTAGAGGCTAACAAAGTGGGATTAAAATCCAATTCTCACCACAATTGATAAGGATAGGACTTCCAGTTTTTATACCTTGCCAAGAGTTTATCTTATTATTACTATTTTATTTTTCTTATCATTTAACATACTGGTTTCTTACTTTCAAAACCCCTAATTTACAAGACTCCTAACCAATAATAAGAACATACCTCCCTGCAATTCCTTGAGAAGACGATCCGAGGTTTAAATACTTCTCTTATCAATTTATTTAGGGGTTTGTTACTTGTGACAACCAAAACGTTTGTAAGAAAGGTTGATTGTTTGGTTTAGTAACTATACTTACAATGAGAGTTTACTATAACTTCTAAACCATCAATCTTTAGTTCTTTAGCTACTCATGCATTTGCCAGCATGCCAATAAACATCTTGCATTTAATTGTCATTAGATGCACTTGCTATATTTCCATTGATGAACTTTTCACATGTAGTCATGACCATGTGTTAAAGACATCCTTCTTTACCATGCATTGATTATCACTTGTACTATCCTCTTCCTTGCTCTAACCCTTAGCTTTAAAAGTTACTTTCTTTTTCCTTTTCAGGATGGCCACCAAGAAGGGTAAAGAGAAAGCTACTCCCAAACCACCGGCAAGGAAAGGAACAAAAAGAGCACTAGCTGCGGAGCCACCCGTCCACTTGTACATCTCTGCATGCACCGAGGACGGTGCAATCTTTAAGTGTGGGGAGGTCGATACCGACTTCCGGTGGTTAGCTACTTCCTTTTCAACACCAATTCTTTCTCTTCTTTGTAGTTTGTTGTTGCATTTGCATCTTTGATTGCATGTTTGTTACATTGTGTGCATATTTAACACTACTTGGTTGAAGTAATATTTTCTTTTTCAAGAAAATTTTTATAGCATTTCATTAATTTGAATTAAACTTTTTGAAAAACTTATTTGAAGAAATATTATATTGGAACATGGTTTAGAGCTCAAACACACAAAACCAGTGAGATTTTGAGCCTATTTGATTGGTTGCATCTTATCAACCAATATTTTTTTTTGTGTTGTTCTCTCTAAAATTGTGATCTTTGTCTTGCTTGATTCTATATTTCCATTGTTTAATGTATGCATGCACTTATGTGATTGAGGCCTTGTTTCACTAAGCTTACATACCCATATGGTCTTAACCTTTCATTATCCTTCGCAAACCAATTTGAGCCTATTTTACCCCTTTTATTCTTTACTTTAGCACATCATTAACTCTAAGCGAAAAACAATAATGTCCTTAATTTGAATCCTTGATTAGCTTAGACTAGTGAAAGTGCTCATGAATTAAGTGTGGGAACAGTGGGTTTGGAAACGTTTGGTTTGGGAATTGAGTATGTTAGACTTTCTGTGAAAATGTGAAAAAAAAGGGGACAAAATGCCCCAAAGTAAATGGTGAAAGCAATGCATATGTACTGTACTCGAAATTAGGATGCATGAATATGTGGAAAACATGGTTAATGGATAGTTAGGTTTTGTATTTTGATTACATGGATTGTCCTAAGTTAGGTGGAAAGTTTAAGTTAATTAAGGATTCAGATTTTAGTCCACTTGGCCAAATACGATCCTACCTTGACCCTAACCCCATTACAACCCTCAAAAGACCTCTTGATTTGTGTATTGGTGCATTAAATTTTTGTTGATTGTTAGATGAAGAGAAAGCCTTAGAAAGTGAGATTAGTAGAGAATTAAGAGAATCGAACCTTAAACACTTGAGTGATTAGAGTGTATACACTTTCGGTGAAGGTTCGATGCTCGATTCTTTGTTCCCGGCTTTCATGAGCTCTTTTCTTCTGCAAGTTTACTTGTACTTTATTTTGTGATTCGAATTAGTAAAATCCAGTTCATATTTGTTCTTGAAAGATTTATTTACTTTTCACCAAGTAGGTAGAATCATTTTTGCATGTAGTTGCATTCATATAGATAGTTTGCATTTCATACATTCTACCATTCCCCCTTCACTCTTTTAGTTCTCTTGAGCTTAGCATGAGGGCATGCTAATGTTTAAGTATGGGGGGGTTGATAAACCACTATTTTATGGTTTATATTGTGCTAAATTGAGTGATTTTTCATCCATTACTCTCACGCCTATTCATAGAAATCGCATGTTTTACGTTTTCCTTCCTGATTTTGTGCTATGACTGAAAACATGTTTCTTTGGTCTTAATTTAGCTATTTTAATCCTCTTTTATTACCATTCGATGCATTGATATGGGTGTTAAGTGTTTTTAGAGATTACAGGGCAGAATTGCCTCAGAGGATGGAAAGGAAGCATGCAAAAGTGGAAGGAATACAAGAAACTGAAGGAATTGCCAAAGCTGTCAGCCTGACCTCTTCGCACTCAAACGGTCATAACTTGAGCTACAGTGGTCTAAATGAGGTGGTTCCAGTTGCGTTGGAAAGCTAACATCCAAGGCTTCGTAACAATATTTAATTTGCCATAGCTGCCCCAAAGCCAGGCGACACGAACGTGTGGATCACGCGAATGCGGGACCAGGAAAAAAATGCAATCCACGCGAACGCGTGGACAACGCTTCCGACTTTGCAGCGACCTGTACGAATTTCTGGACTGTTTTTGACCCAGTTTTTTGCCCAGAAAACACAGATTAGAGGCTATAAAGTGGGGGAATGCATCCATTCATGAAATAAGCTGATAATTCACAATTTTAGGTTTTATATGTAGTTTCTAGAGAGAGAGGTTCTGTCCTCTCTCTTAGGTTTTAGGATTTAGGATTTCTTTTAGGATTAGGATTTCTACTTCTCAATTTCCAGGTTCAATGTTCCTTTTATTTATTTTCCCAATTTAATTAATGAACTTTTCCATGTTAGATTTTCTTTTATTAATGCAATTTGAGGTATTTTAGATATATGATTTTTATTTAGCTTTCTATATTCTTGGCTTTGGTTGAGTAATTAGAGACTCTTGAGTTATCAAACTCTTTTGTTGATTGATAATTGGAAGTTGCTAATTGACTTGAATTCCACTAACTCTAGTCTTTCTTTGGGAATTGACTAGGACTTGAGGATTCATATTGATTTATCCACTTGACCTACCTTCATAGTTAGAGGTTGACTTAGTGGGAGCAACAAGCAATTCTCATCACAATTGATAAGGATAAAAAGGATAGGACTTCTAATTTTCATACCTTGCTAAGAGTTTTCTTAGCTATTGATTTATTAATTCATGCAATTTATTTCTCTTGTTCAAACCTTTCAGAAACCCAAAAATAATGTTTTCCATAACCAATAATAAAATACACCTCCCTGCAATTCCTTGAGAAGGTGACCCGAGGTTTGAATACTTCGGTTTATAAATTTTACTGGGTTTGTTGCTTGTGACAACCAAAACTTTTGCACGAAAGGATTCTCCATTGGTTTAGAAACTATACTTACAACGCGAACTTATTTGTAAATTCTTTACCGATAGAAAATCCACTCGTCACAACTATCTTGACGTTTAGCTCCTTACGAAGATGAGTTTGCGCTCAGATTTTTGCTCGTAACAGTGAATTTTCTTCCTGTCTTCTCATGAATGAGCTCCACATGTTCTAAAGACAGGACATGACTCACTGTATGTGATAAGACTGGCTTCTTAGTGAAGACAACTCTCATGCCAGGTGAGAGGCCTTCAATTGGGACTTTCTTGTCCCTCTAGCCTTTAGGTACTTTCTTTTTTGTACCTTTGTGCTTAGAGCTTATTGATGGCTGTCCAACACCAAACTTAGATTTGATGTTTTGGGGCTCTACAGAGCTCTGCATAGAAAGAGAGGGTTGGCACACTAGGTGTTGCACAGTTATCTCTCTTTTAGAGGGAGAATTGGGATGATGCATCTTGAATAAGATGTGATCCTCCCCTAATTGTAGGGTCTGTTCTCCTTTAGCCACATTAATGATAGCATTAGTAGTGGCTAGGAAAGGTCTTCCATGGATGACACAGTCATCCTCATCCTCTCCAATGTCCAAGACAATGAAGTTTTCTGGGATGTAGTGGTTTTTAGCCTTTACCAAGACATCCTCTATTAAGCTATATGGCTTCTTCATTGTCTTGTCTGCCATCTCTAATGAGATGTGTGCAGTGGTGTGGAATTTATAACCCACAAACTAATCGGCAAGTGCACCGGGTCGTACCAAGTAGTACCTCAAGTGAATGAGGGTCGATCCCACGAGGATTGATGGACTAAGCAACAATGGTTAAGTGATTTACTTAGTTAGACAAACAGGAAATGGTGTTTGAGAGTTCAAAAAGTATTAAATAGGAAACTCAAAATATTAGAAGACAGGCAATAAATAAGTTGGGAATACAATATGGAGAAGGCAGTTAAGGCTTCAAAGTTATCTAGTTTCTGCATTGACTTTTCTTATTAATTTATTTTAATCATGTAAGATTTAATTCCTGGCAAACTATATATGACTAAACCCTAATTCCTTAGACCTTTTTTAGTCTCCTCTAAAATTCATCAACCGCTAATTCCTTGGTCAATTAATTCCAATTAGAGGGTGAAGTTCAATTCTAGTTATATGCCACAGAAATCCTAATTACCCAAATATAAGGGGATTATATATCACGTATCCCGTTAAATCCAGATAAATTAGAAATTTAGGAGAATATGTTTTCAAGCTGTTGTTCAAGTAAAGAGCTTTTCCAAGTTATACAAGAACTCAATTAGAAAGAGGGTCATACTTCTGTTCTACCAAATTTCATAAAATAAAGAACAAAAACAATTCTTGAAGTATAAATTAGTACATGAATTAAAATAGAAAAAACAAGAAACAGAATCAATCCATACAATAGACAGAGCTCCTAACCTTAACAGTGGAGGTTTAGTTGCTCATGGAAAAATCCCCAGAAGAAAAGTTTTTTCTTTTTATATCTAATCCTAATTAATTTAAAATCTATTTTCTAAAATTAAAATAATATCTTTTCTATTTCAAAATAAAATTTAAATTTAAATCAGAATTAATTAAATAATTCACGCCTTGTAACGTGGGAACCACTTGGCTTCACTGGATCCACGCCTAACTTGGCTAAGAGCTGCGCCTAACTTCATGCTGTTCACCACACAAGGCGCCTTACTTGGACTGAAGAGGAGGCAATGCGCCTTACTTGGAGGAGAGCAAATGTTGCGTGTTGTTGTTGTTTCTTGTGCTAACTTGAGAAATCTCAAGTTAGGCGCAGCCTTGGCAAAGTTGATGGAAGAGAAGTATAAACTATTATATATCATTGGAAAGATCTAGAAGTTAGCTTTCCAACGCTACTAAAATCACATCCATTGGACCTCTGTAGCTCGAGTTATTTAGGTTTGAGTGAAGAGAGGTCAGGGTTGACAGCATCATTCGCCTTCTTCTCTTTTTCTGCAGAAACTCTATCAGATCCAGCCAAATGCTACCTAAAATAAACAGAATTGCACAAGACTCAAAGTAGCATCCATAGTGGCTAAAAGATAATTAACTCTTGATTAAACTCAATAATTTAATTACAAATTCACTAGGAAAAGATAGGAAAGATGCTCACGCATCATGCAGCTTGTACCTCAAGGATGCCCAGCTTCTCCATTACAGAGAGTGGCATGAGGTCATGGTTCCTTTGGTGTAAGGAATCAGAAAGAATCTAGGATCTGGAAGCTTTTGGGGTAGCTCTTGCTGAACCAAAGCATGGAGTTCTTTGGTGAGCAGTGGAGGTTCTTCCTCTAGAGGCTTTGTAATAAATAACTTGGCACTCAGAAGTGTATTCAAGGAAACCTCAAGTGTCTTTTTGGTTTCCATTTATTCTGGGATAGAAAGTTCTTGAGTGGGATTTAGGCACTCAAAGGGTGTGCTTTGGCTGGAGTTCAACACCATCTCTGTTAGCTTATTGGGCATTGAACGCCCTTGCTGTCCACCCAGACTGGCGTTAAACACCCATCCCTCTAGCATTCTGGGCGTTGAACGCCCAGCAGGGATGTCCTTGCTGCCGTTCAACGCCAGCTTCCCTTGTTATGTGGGAGTTGAACGCCCAGTGAGGGGTTCCTCACTGGCGTTCAGCACCAGAAAGCCTTCCTGGTTGGGCATTGAGCGCCCAGTGAGGGGTTCCTCACTGGAGTTTAACGCCAAAAAGCCTGGGTGTTTGGGCATTTAACGCCGAGCCAGTGCTCCCTGGCTGGCGTTCAACGCCAACTCTACTGCCAGGATGGGCATTAAATGCCCAGTGATGGGTTCCTCACTGGCGTTTAACGCCATGCTTGCTGTCATGCCCAGTGAAGGCTTCTTCACTGGCGTTCAATGCCACCCCATTATCCTCAGTTTTGGCCTCTACCTTCATGGTTATGGCCTTGCACTCTTCTCTAAGATTAACCTCAGTGTTACTGGAAAGAGTTTCAGGAGAAATTTGAGGGATCCTCTTGCTCAGTTGACCAACTTGCACCTCCAAGTTTCTAATTGAGGACCTTGTTTTATTAATGAAACTATGGATGGTCTTAGAGAGGCTGGAAACTAGAATAACTAAGTCAGAGAGGTTCTGGTTAGAGGTTTCCATATTCCCTTGAGAAGATGGGAATGGTGGTTTGTTGTTGAACCTATTCTGGTTCCTACCACCTTGATTGTTATTGAAATCTTGCTGAGGTTTCTGTTGATCCTTCCATGAGAGGTTAGGATGGTTCCTCCATGAAGGGTTGTAGGTGTTTCCATAGGGTTCTCCCATGTAATTCACTCCTCCTTGGTGGGTTGATCAGGATCATAAGCTTCTATTTCAGAAGAAGCTTCCAGAGTAATGCCAGCTGCAGTTTGCATTCCAGTCAGACGCTGGGAGACCATATTGACTTGCTGAGTTAAGATCTTATTCTGAGCCAGGATGGCATTCAGAGAATCAACTTCATGAACTTTTTTCTTATAAGAGGTCCCATAGTTTACTGGATTTCTTTCAGAAGTGTACATGAATTGGTTGTTTGCAACCATCTCAATGAGTTCTCTTGCTTCTGCAGGCATTTTCTTCAAGTGGAGGGATCCACCTACAGAGCTATCTAATGAAATCTTGGATATCTCAGACAAGCCATCATAGAACATGCCTATGTGGACCATTCTGAGAGCATGTCAGGAGGACATCTTCTAATTAATTGCTTGTATCTTTCCCAAGCTTCATAGAGGGATTCACCTTCTCTTTGTCTGAAGGTTTAAACTTCCACTCTAATTTTGCTCATCCTTCGAGGGGGAAAGAATTTAGCCATAAAATCATTCACTAGCTTTTCCCAAGAGTCTAAGCTCTCTCTTGGTTGGGCATCTAACCATAGCTTAGCGCTGTCTCTTACAGCAAACAGAAAGAGCATAAGCTTGTAGACTTCAAGATTAACTCCATTAATCTTTACAGTATCACAGATATGTAAGAACTCAGCCAAGAATTGATGTGGATCTTCCATTAGAAGTCCATGGAATTTGTAGTTCTGCTACAGAAGAGAGACTAACTGAGGCTTAAGCTCAAAATTGTTAGCTCCAATGGAAGGTACAGAGATACTTCTGCCATAAAAGTCAGAGGTCGGCATGATGAAGTCACCAAGGACCTTTCTAGGCTCCTCTTGAGGTTCAGCCATGTCCTCTCTTTCTTGTTCAAAACTTTCTGAAAGGTCTCTTCCGGAGTGTTGTGCTTTAGCTTGTTGTAAATGCCTCCTTAGAGTCTTCTCAGGTTTAGGATTAGGAGTCAAGAGGTGTTCTTTATCCCTATTCCTGGTCATCAACAATAAGCTCCTCCTTAAAGTGAGATGTGAAGAAAGAAGAGAGAAATAAAAGTGAATATAGAAGATGAGAGAAGGATAGAGGTCAAATGATATGAGTATAGATGAGAAGAAGTATAAATAGAAAAAGTAAATAAGAATTAAAATATTTTTGTTTTTATTCTATTTATTTATTATTTTCAAAAATTATGGTTAATAATTTTAAAAGAATTGAAAATTAGTCAATGAATTTTCAAAAATAGAAGAGAGAGAAGAAGAAATAGTTTTCGAAAATTGAGAGAGAGAAGTGTTAGTTAGTTAGTTTTGAAAAAGAAGACAGAGAAGAAAGAGAGAGTTTTCGAAAATTAAGAAGAGATGAGAGTTAGTTAGGTAGTTTTGAAAAAGAAGAGAGAGAAGATAAGATATAAATTAAGAAAATATTTGAATTTAAAGTAAGATAGAAGCTAAGATAAAAAAAGATTTAAATTTGAAATTTTAAAAAGATAAGAAAAGATAAGATAGGAAATTAAAAAGATTTGAAAAAGATTTAATTTAGAAAAGATAAGATAAGAAACAAAAAAGATTTGAAACACAATTTGAAAAAGATAAAATTTTGAAATTTGATTTTGAAAAAGATTTAATTTTAAAAATTGAAATTTGAGAAAGATAAGATTTTTAATTTTGAAATTTGAAATTTGAATTTTTAAAATTTGAAAATTGAAAAAGATAAGGTAAGATTTTTGAAAAAGATATAATTTTTATTTTCGAAAAGATTTGATTTTTGAAAACTTGACAACTAAGATATGATAAGATAAAATTTTGAAATCAAAATCTGAATTTTTATTTTAAAATTTCGAAAATAATGTAAAAAGATAAGAAAAGATATTATTTTTTTTATTTTTGAATTTAATGATGAAAGAGAAAAACACACAAAAGACTGAAAACTTAAAATTTTTAGATCTAATGTTCCTTATTTTCGAAAATTTGGAGGGAAACACAAAGGAACACCAAACTTAAAAATTTTAAGATCAAAACACAAAAAAGACATAAGAACACCTTGAAGACTAACAAGAACATGAAGAACAAGACTCAAGAAATTTAAAGAACACAAGAACACACAAAGAACACCAAACTTAAAATTTTTAGAAAACCAAACATAAATTTTTGAAAATCAAAAGAAAAATAACAAGAAGACACCAAACTTAAAGATTTGACATAAGATTTAACCAAAGAAACAATTTTTAAAAATTTTTAGAAAGTAAGACTCAAAGAAAATGCAAGCCTCAACAAGAACAAATACAAAAGACTCAAACACCAAACTTAAAAATTGAAACAAGGCTCAAATAAAAAGACGCTAATTTTAAAAGATTTTTTAGAAAAAGGACTCAAGATTTTAGAAAATTACATGTGACACAAGCAAAAAGACTCAGATAAAAGAAGAAGGTGACAAAAAAAATAAAGGTTTTTGGTAGAGTTTTAAAATTTTTGTAATTGAAAAACAGGAACATGCAAGACTCAAACCAAGAACAAAGATTGAACAAAGAAAAAAAATAGTTTTCGAAAGCTTTTTTTATTTTTTCAAAAATTTGAAGAAGAAGAAAATAAAAATAAAAGACTCAAATAAAATAAAATAAAATAAATTACTTGATCTAGGGAGCAAGACAATCCGTCAGTTTGTCCAAACTCAACAATCCCCAGCAACGGTGCCAAAAACTTGGTAGCACGAATCCCCACACCTTTGTACTATTGTAACAGCAAGTGAATTGGGTCGTCCAAGTAATACCTGAGCGAATCAGGGTCGATCCCACGAGGATTGTGGCTTGACGCAAGCTATGGTTATCTTGCAGGTCTTAGTCAGGCAGATCAGAAGGTTGCTAGATAAATATTTGTGAGATTATTATAATAGGGTACTAATACTTTAAGGATAGAGTTGAGAGTTGGAGTTGCTTTGTCTTTCTGAATTAACTCTGATACTACTATCTTCTTTGCTTGTGAATGATCTTCTTCTATGGCAGGTTTTATGTGA
Source organism: Arachis duranensis (assembly GCF_000817695.3). NCBI lineage: Eukaryota > Viridiplantae > Streptophyta > Magnoliopsida > Fabales > Fabaceae > Arachis > Arachis duranensis. The sequence goes on along the minus strand of NC_029776.3, from coordinate 52,518,534 downwards.
TCAAAACCATTGCCAGTGGTCATTGATCTCCTCTACTCCAGATCAAACGCCATTTCCCGTGGTCATTCAATCTGACGGAGGGTGAAGCTCTAGCAGTTCATTCTCTTGGCGATTCTACTCAAAATGCCACAAACAAGGTCAAATCTTCCGGATCAGAGAACGCTGCACCTTTGGATTCTAGTCTGTACCACGAAGAGCCTAATCTCTTTGAAAATCAGCTGAACTGGTGTCTCGAGAAGTCCCCAACTAAGTCATGGATTAGCCTTCTGAGAGATGTATAAACATAGTTGTTGGTTCGTGCTTTCCGGCCACGTATTCACACGAACCCAAGTAGACGCGGGTATTTGTCAGGCATGTTCATGTTAATGTGATGAACAGAGATGATTGTCTGATCATCCTATTCACCACGATGAAATCCGGATATACATCTTAGAAGTAAATCAAACACGGATCGAAAAAGAAACAGTAACACTTTTATTAATTCATAAGGCTCAGCAGGGCTCCTCCCCTCAACCTAAGAGGTTTAGAAACTCATACTGATGTAAAATACAAAGTAAAACTCGAAATAATGGTTGTCCTCTAGTATGTTGTTTTAATGATTATGTAAAATACACTTTAAATACTAAACAGATAACTAGTAAGGGTAAAATAGTCTATTTAGCGCTAAAATCCACTTCTGGAGCCCACTTGGTGAGTGTTTGGACTGAGCTTTGATGAGATCCACGTGTAATGAGGTCTCTGGGCATGGAACGCCTGGTCCTCTCTGGGCGTTTGGATGCTAGTCTCTGCTCTTTGGGCACTGGATGCCTGGAAGAGGGCAGGAAGCTGGCGTTGGACACCAGTTTTGGGCCTTATAATCCGAAGCAAAGTATAAACTATTATATATTACTGGAAAGCTCTAGAAGTCAGATTTTCATACCCATTGAGAGTGATGCATTTGGACTTCTGAATCTCCAGAAAATCTCTTCCGAGTGCAGGTAGGTCAGATTCAGACATCATCTGCAGTGCTTTCTCTGTCTCTGAATCATACTTCTACTCCAGCTCCTCAATTTCAACCAAAAAATACCTGAAATTGTACAAAAACACAAAAACTCATAGTAGAATCTAAAAATGTGAATTTAACACTAAAACCTATAAAAACTTAATAAAAACTAAACAAAACATACTGAAAACTATATGAAAATGATGCCAAAAAGGGTATAAAATATTCGCTCATCAGCCGTCAGCGGCCATGCGTTCGTCTTGGAATCCTCTTCAAGACCCACTAAACAATTTGGTAATAAACTTGAGTTTTCTCACCCAGATCTTCTCATCTCAGTTTTTAAAAATTATTGAGCTTTGGTGTTGAGAATTTGTTAAATTTCGGTGTTTAGGTTCGAATTAGCTTGTGGGTTTTGTTGGGTTTGACTCACTTGAGCTATGGGTAAGGTAAGAACCCTAACCCTCTTGCGAAATTCTGATATTTTGAGTTTAGGGATTAATTATAGTGATATATGTGCTTTAGATTGAATGTTGTTGGTGAAAAATTAAATTGGAGGTCAAACTTATGAAATTGAAGCTTTGGATCAATTTTGGAAGCTAGGATTCATTAGTGAGGAGCGATAGTTAGTAGCATGTGTTGTGGGGAATGCTGGAGGTGTTTTGAGTTATCGGAAAATCGGTCAAGGTATAGTTTAGGTTTCCCGTATTTAATATATAATGTCTTGTGAAAACTTAGGCTAGATAACCCTAAGATAGGTTGTATGGCATGTATGGTTGAGGATTAATTACTAGTGTTGATGATTGTTCTTTTGGTGGTTGAAATGTATATTGAATGATTGATGATGGTAAATGTTGAGTAATAATGATGATGAGATTATGTGATGATAATGAATTATGAATGTGATGCTGCATAAGAGAATGTTATGTATGATTTGTATTGAAAATGATTGAGTATGAGTTCTTGGGGGTGAATTTGATAAGTTGTATAATAATATGTAATGGAATAAATGAGAAGGCTGAGTTAATAATTGATAGATTTAGGTGCTATTTAGAAGTATAGAATATCGGTATTGAGTTTTGATTTTTGATGAATATTGAGGTTTGAAATTTTTTGTGTAAAACTGATTTTTGGCAGAACTTTGGCAAAGCATAGCATGGCATCCGGACCCCCAAATGATTTCAATTTTATTTCATATAAAAATTGGGTCCGTGAAGTTTACGACGTTTGAAGAACGGAAGAAAAATTATTTAAAACGAAAAAATTATGCGTGTTGGAACTTCGGAGTGCAAACTGAAAATTCCGCAGCATTCAACATTTTTGTTGTTCTGCATAAGCTTGCGTACGCGACCACCTACACGCGACTTGACCAACCTTTTCAGCTTGGGAATCTCACGTACGCGAGCAAGGTGCTTGCATACGTGACGAAGGAAAAAGTACGCCCACACATACGCATGACCTTCCAGTAATGCACTCCATGTGTACGCATGGCCCCATGTTTCATCAAAGATGAATTTTATATTTTTAAAGCATAACTTTGAACCTCTAAACATCTATTTTCATTCCTTTAGCCCTAGATATTGTTAGGATGTCTAGTAATCGGATGAAGTTTGAAAATTGTGGTAACTTGCAGATAAAGAAAGACTTTTAAAAGGTAATAGGTGGTTGGGGAAGATGGTACTTGATTGATAAGGATGATGAAAGTGGCATATAGGGAAAATAAGCAGGTAAAGTAACATTGAGAATGATGAGTGAGAATGTAAGTGATATTTCTGAGAAATGATTGAATATATTGAGCTTGGGATGTTGTCTCCCCATGTCAGCTTGGGGTGTTGTTTCCCCATGTCAGCCTGGGTTACATCCCACGGATAATATTGAGCTTGGGGTGTTGTCTCCCTCATGTCAGTTTGGGATTCGTCCCATGGATAATTTTGAGCTTGGGGTGATGTCTCCCCTTGTCAGCTGGGGATCCTGCCCATGGTTATCATTGAGCTTGGGGTATTGACTCCCTTATGTCAGCTTGGAATTCTTTCCATGGTTAATTTCACACGGTTATCTACCAGGATATGTCGAGCTGGCTACATAACTGACAGTTGATATCAACATCCATAGGACAGGCATACATCATGTGCATATTGTCTGATTTGCTTGCTTGTGAACTATATGGGATTGTTTACGTGTTTATAATCTGTTATTTGTTATAATTGTTATCTGTACTACTTGTAAACTACTTATGTTTGCCTTGTTTTGCTTGTTTGTCGGTGCAATTCTTAAGAGACAGAGGAATGGAAGGAAGGTGGGAAAGTTTAGCGTATAGGTTAAATTTAGTTAGATTGAGAATCTTTAGACGAACACCTATTTATGGCTTCTGTTTTTAGTTCCTTAAGCTTTAACTCTGAGTGTCATCATTCTAGGATTGCCTCTGGCATTCCCAGGACCTTATATCCTATATGCATGGAACCTTTATGATGCTGAGAACCTTCGGTTCTAATTCCATACTGTGTTGTTGTTTTTCAGATGCACGTCGAGAGGCACCTCGGTATGCGTCTGGAGCTTTTGCAACGAAGTGGTTTCCATTTGGGGTTTCCTTGTTCTTTTGATATTTTGATATGTATATATATGTATTAGACTCTCCTCATGTGTATATTACTACTTTGCTATTGTACCTCCTAGAGGTTCTATGGAGAACTAGGGATTTTAAACATGTTTCTTTGGGCTTAAGGTTGTATATTTATATGTAAATATTTCTCCAACCAGCCTTAGCTTCGCAGGCTGAGTTAGGAGCTTGTTATTTTATATCCTTGACTCCCTGCTATTACTTTCTATATATTTAGTTTTATGAACCTTAGTTTTCTTCATATGCAAGTTTTCCGTTTACGTGAGCGTTACGACTTTTGTTTTGAAATTTTCTTCACAGGCTCCTCAATATAAATTCCTTTCACTTATTATTATTATTATTATATATTTATACATTATTTTTATTTTTAGAGGTCGTAATACCTTGCCACCTCAGCTTTATGACTTAAGCATAAGACCTTTGTGTGGTAGGGTGTTACAAAATGAACTGAGTTGCTTTGAATAAATGTAATTGCTTTCCTGATTGGTTGTTGTTGAATATTTAAGATGCTTGGTGATTTTACTACACCAACTTCCAACTTTTATGGAAGAAGCATCTCAATCCCTGCCATAGGAGCAAACAATTTTGAGCTAAAGCCTCAATTAGTTTCTCTACTGCAACAGAACTGCAAGTTTCATGGACTTCCATCAGAAGATCCTTATCAGTTCTTAACTGAGTTCTTGCAGATATGTGATACTGTTAAGACCAATGGAGTTGATCCTAAATTCTACAAGCTTATGCTTTTCCCTTTTGCTGTAAGAGACAGAGCTAGAACATGGTTGGACTCACAGCCTAGAGATAGCCTGGACTCTTGGGATAAGCTGGTCATGGCTTTCTTAGCCAAGTTCTTTCCTCCTCAAAAGCTGAGCAAGCATAGAGTGGATATTTAGACCTTCAGACAAAAAGATGGTGAGTCCCTCTATGAAGCTTGGGAAAGATACAAGCAACTGACCAAAAAGTGTCCTTCTGACATGCTTTCAGAATGGACCACATTAGATATATTCTATGATGGTCTGTCTGAATTTTCCAAGATGTCACTGGACCACTCTGTAGGTGGATCCATTCACCTAAAGAAAATGCCTGCAGAAGCTCAGGAACTTATTGAAATGGTTACAAATAATCAGTTCATGTATACCTTTGGGAGGAATCTTGTGAGTAATGGGACGCCTCAAAAGAGAGGAGTTCTTGAAATTGATGCTCTGAATGCCATACTGGCTCAGAACAAAATATTGACCCAACAAGTCAATATGATCTCTCAGAGTCTGAATAGATTGCAAAATGCATCCAACAGTACTAAAGAAGCATCTTCTGAAGAAGAAGCTTATGATCCTGAGAACCCTACAATGGCAGAGGTGAATTACATGGGTGACGCCTTTGGCAACACCTATAATCCTTCATGGAAAAATCATCCAAATTTTTCATGGAAGGATCAATAGAAGCAAGGCTTCAATAATAATAATAGTGGAAGAAATAGGTTTAGCAATAGCAAACCTTTCCCATCATCATCTCAGCAACAGACAGAGCATTCTGAGCAGAATCCTTCTAGCTTAGCAAACATAGTCTCTGATCTATCTAAAGCCACTCTTAGTTTCATGACTGAAACAAGATCCTCCATTAGAAATTTGGAGGCACAAGTGGGCCAACTGAGTAAAAGGGTTACTGAAATTCCCCCTAGCACTCTCCCAAGCAATACAGAAGAGAATCCCAAAGGAGAGTGCAAGGCCATTGATATAATCAACATGGCCGAAACCTTAGAGGAGGAGGAGGACGTGAATCCCAATGAGGAAGACCTCAGGGGACGTCCAATGGTCAGTACGGAATACCCTAATGAGGAACTAAAGGAATCTGAGGCTCATACAGAGACCATAGAGATTCCATTGGACCTCCTTTTACCATTTATGAGCTCTGATGACTATTCATCTTCTGAAGAGGATGAAAACATTGTTGAAGGGCAGGTTGCCCAATATTTAGGAGCAATCATTAAGCTGAATGCCAAGCTATTTGGTAATGAGACTTGGGAGGAAGAGCCTCCCTTGCTCACCAATGAACTGAATACATTGGTTCAGCAAAATTTACCTCAAAAGAAACAGGATCCTGGTAAATTCTTAATACCCTGTACCATAGGCACCATGACCTTTGAAAAAACTCTGTGTGACCTGGGGTCAGGGATAAATATGATGCCCCTCTCTGTAATGGAGAGACTGGAAATCTATGAGGTACAAGCTGCCAAATTCTCATTGGAGATGGCAGGTAAATCTATGAAAAAGGCTTATGGACTAATAGAGGACATGCTAGTGAAGGTTGAAGGCCTTTACTTCCCTGCTGATTTCATAATCCTAGACACTAGGAGGGATGAGGATGAATCCATCATCCTTGGAAGACCCTTCCTAGCCACAGCAAGAGCTGTAATTGATGTTGATAGAGGAGAGTTGATCCTTCATGTGAATGAAGAACGCCTTGTAGTAAAGACTCAATGTTCTCCATCTGTAACCATGGAGAGTAAGCATTATGAGCTTCTCCCAACACAGAGTCAAACAGAGCCCCCACATTCAAACTTTAAGTTTGGTGTTGGGAGGCCACAGCCAAACTCTAAGCTTGGTGTTGAGAGATCTCAACCATACTCTGATCATCTGTGAGGCTCCATGAGAGCTCATTGTCAAGCTATTGACATTAAAGAAGCGCTTATTGGGAGGCAACCCAATTTATTTTAATTTTATCTATATTATTTTGTTTTCTTTTAGGTTGATGATCATGTGAAGTCACAAAGACAATTACAAAAATAAAGAAAAAAATCAAAAACAGCATTGAAAACAGCACACCCTGGAGGAAGGACTTACTAGCGTTTAAACACCAGTAAGGGTAGCAAAATGGGCATTTAAACGCCCAATCTGGCACCTTTCTGGGCGTTTAAACGCCAGAATAGGGCACCAGACTGGCGTTTACACGCCAAGACAGGGCAATAAACTGGCGTTTATACGCCAGAACAGGAAGGAAAGCTGGCGTTTAAACGCCAGAACAGGGTAGCAGACTGGCGTTTAAATGCCAGAATTGCACTCTAAGGCGTTTTGAATGCCCAATTGGAGCAGGGAAGAGAATTTCTTGACCCCTCAGGATCTGTGGACCCTACAGGATCCCCACCAACCTCAACTCACTCTCTCTCCTCTTCA
>NC_029776.3:52490898-52511625 GCF_000817695.3 Arachis duranensis | reverse complement strand
AACCCCCCACCCCCCTTCAAAATTCAAAACCATTTCCCTCCCAAACCCACCCAAACCTTTCGGCCACCCCCTTTTTCCTATAAATACCCCCCTTCACTCCTTCATTTTCACACATCACAACCACCATCTTCTACCCTTGGCTGAGCCCTATACACCCTCCATCTCCTCTATTTTCTTCTTCTTCTACATCTTTCTTTCTTCTTTTGCTTGGGGACGAGCAAATATTTTAAGTTTGGTGTAGTAAAAGCATTGCTTTTTGTTTTTCTATAACCATTTATGGCACCTAAGGCCAGAAAAGCCTCTAGAAAGAGGAAAGGGAAGGCAACTGCCTCCACCTCTGAGTCATGGGAGATGGAGATATTCATCTCAAGGGTCCATAGCTCAGTAGTAGAGCATTTGACTGCACAACAAGAGAGCCCACTCATGGACCTCAACAAGAGCATGAGGAATTCCCTCATCAAGAAATCTCTGAGATGCCTCAAGGGATACATACATTTTCCTTCACACAACTATTAGGAGCAACTAAGGATAGGAGCACCAAAATCACTAGGGATGTAGCAACAAAGGCAAGGAAGAGACATAGAGGAGCTCAAGAGCACCATTGGTTTTTCAAGAGGAAGACGCCACCCTCACTAAGGTGGACTCATTCCTTAATCTTCTTGTTTATTTATTTTCTGTTTTCGGTTTTTGAGCTTCATGTTTGCCTATGTTTGTGTCTTCATTACATGATCATTAGTGTCTAGTGTCTATGTCTTAAAGCTATGAATAATTCCATGAATCCTTCACGCCTCTTATATGAAAAATGTGCTTAAATATAAAAGAACAAGAAGTACTTGGATTTCAAATTTTATCTTGAAATTAGTTTAATTATTTTGATGTGGTGGCAATACTTTTTATTTTCTGAATGAATGCTTAGTGCATATTTTTTATCTTGTTGTTTATGAATGTTAAAATTGTTGGCTCTTGAAAGAATGATGAACAAAGAGAAATGTTATTGATAATTTGAAAAATCATGGAATTGATTCTTGAAGCAAGAAAAAGCAGTGAATAACAAAGCTTGCGAAAAAAATGGCGAAAAAAAAAGAGAAAAGAAAAAGAAAAAACAAGCAGAAAAAGTCAATAGCCCTTTAAACCAAAAGGCAAGGGTAAAAAGGATCCAAGGCTTTGAGCATTAATGGATAGGAGGGCCCAAGAAAGTAAAATCCAGGCCTAAGCAGCTAAATCAAGCTGTCCCTAACCATGTGCCTGTGGCATGCAGGTCCAAGTGAAAAGCTTGAGACTAAGTGGTTAAAATCGTGATCCAAAGCAAAAGAGTGTGCTTAAGAACTTTGGACACCTCTAACTGGGGACTTTAGCAAAGCTGAGTCACAATCTGAAAAGGTTCACCCAGTTATGTGTCTGTGGCATTTATGTATCCGGTGTTAATACTGGAAAAAAAAGTGCTTATGGTCACGGTCAAGACTCATAAAGTAGTTGTGTTCAAAAATCCACGTACTAAACTAGGAGAATCATAACACTATCTAAAATTCTGTGTTCCTATAGATGCCAATCATTCTGAACTTCAAAGGAGAAAGTGAGATGTCAAAACTATTCAGAAGCAAAAAGTTACAAGTCCCGCTCATCTAATTAGGACTAAGTTTCATTGATACTGTGGGATTCATTGTATATTCTCTTCTTTTTATCATATTTTGTTTTCAGTTGCTTGGGGACAAGCAACAATTTAAGTTTGGTGTTGTGATGAGTGGATAATTTATACGCTTTTTGGCATTGTTTTTATATTGTTTTTAGTATGATTTAGTTAGTTTTTAGTATATTTTTATTATTTTTTAAGCAAAATTCACATTTCTGGACTTTACTATGAGTTTGTGTGTTTTTCTGTGATTTTATGTGTTTTCTGGCTGAAATTGAGGGACCTGAGCAAAAATCTTATTCAGAGGCTGACAAAGGACTGCAGATGCTGTTGGATTCTGACCTTTCTGCACTCGAAGTGGATTTTCTGGATCTATAGAACTTCAAATGACGCGCTTTTAATTGCGTTGGAAAGTAGGCATCCAGGGCTTTCCAGAAATATATAATAGTCCATACTTTGCGCGAGTTTTGACGATGTAAAATGGCGTCAAAATGCCAGCTCTCTGCCCTTTTCTGGCGTCAAAACGTCAGAACTAGCATAAAAGTTGGAGTTAAACGCCCAAACTGGCACCAAAGATGGCGTTTAACTCCAACAGAAGCCTCTACACGTGTGAAGCTCAATGCTCAGCCCAAGCACACACCAAGTGGACCCGGAAGTGGATTTCTGCATCATTTACCTATTTCTGTAAACCCTAGTAGCTAGTTTCATTATAAATAGGACCTTTTACTATTGTATTTTCATCATGGAATCTTAGACCATTGTTCACGTTTTGGGAGGCTGGCCATTCAGCCATGCCTACCCTATTTTCACTTATGTATTTTCAACGGTGGAGTTTCTACACACCATAGATTAAGGTGTGGAGCTCTGCTGTTCCTCGAGTATTAATGCAAAGTACTACTATTTTCTATTCAATTCATGCCTATTCCTATTCTAAGATATTCGCTTGCACTTCAACATGATGAATGTGATGATCGGTGACACTCATCACTATTCTCAACCTATGAACGTGTGCCTGACAACCACTTCCATTCTACCTTAGATCAAGCGTATATCTCTTAGCCTCCATTCTGAAAGATCAGAATCTTCGTGGTATAAGCTAGAATTATTGGCGGCCATTCCTGAGATCCGGAAAGTCTAAACCTTGTCTGTGGTATTCTGAGTAGGATCTGGGAAGGGATGACTGTGACGAGCTTCAAACTCGCGAGTGTTGGGCATAGTGACATACGCAAAAGGATCACTGGATTCTATTCCAACATGATCGAGAACTGACAGATGATTAGTCGTGCAGTGACAGAGCATTTGGACCATTTTCACTGAGAGGACGGGAAGTAGCCATTGACAACGATGATGCCCAACATACAGCTTGCCATGGAAAGGAATATGAAGGAGTGGATGAAGGCAGTAGGAAAGCAGAGATTCAAGAGGGATGAAGCATCTCCATACGCTTATCTGAAATTCCCACCAATAAATTACATAATTACCTCTATCTTTATTTTATGTTTTATTTATCTTTTAATTATGAAAACTCCATAACCCATTTGAATCCACCTGACTGAGATTTACAAGGTGACCATAGCTTGCTTCAAGCCGACAATCTCCGTGGGATCGACCCTTACTCACGTAAGGTTTATTACTTGGACGACATAGTGCACTTGCTGGTTAGTTGTGCGAAGTTGTGAAAAAGAGTTGAGATTACAATTGTGTGTACCAAGTTGTTGGCGCCATTGTGTATCACAATTTCGTGCACCAGTCAGCTTGGGATCCTGCCCATGGTTATCATTGAGCTTGGGATGTTGACTCCCCCATGTCAGCTTGGAATTCTTTTCATGGTTAATTTCACATGGTTATCTACCAAGACATGTCGGGCTGGTTACGTAACCGACAGTTGATATCAACATCCATAGGACAGGCATACATCATGTGCATATTGTCTAATTTGCTTGCTTGAGAACTATATGGGATTGTGAAGAACTGAAGATTGATGGTTTAGAGGTTATAGTAAACTCTTGTTGTAAGTATAGTTACTAAACCAAGCAATCAACCTTTCTTACAAACGTTTTGGTTGTATGATAGCCATAAACTTGATAGCTACGATTTAGGAAATTGCACAATCGGCAAAAATTCCTTCCGGCAAGTGCACCGGTTATCGTCAAGTAAAACCTCACAATAGAGTGAGGTCGAATCCCACAAGGATTGGTTGAATGAGCAATTCGGATTAGAAGTTTGTTCTAGTTGAGCGGAATCAAGATTTAGATGAGAATTGCGGAATCTTAAATGGCATGAATTAAAGAGCGAGAAGTTAAATTGCTGAAATTAAAAGGGGATGGGGGTGATTGCATGAATTTAATTGCAGAATGTAAAGAGAAAGTGTAGATCAGAAATGGGGAATTCATTGGGTTTCAGGAGATATTGAGATTTCTGAATCAACATATTTTTATCCCTTCCTCAACCAATGCATTCATTGAATTTTGCTTGGCAATCTTATATGATTGGATCCCAATTCCTTGGCTCACCACTTCTCTCTAAAAACAAACAAATTCCCAATCCCTTGGTTTAAATGTTCATAAGAAGAGATGATGCTCGATCACTGATTATACCACACAGTTTCATGGACCACAATTTGGTAGGATTACATGTCACAATATCCATCCAAACCCCAATCCAATTCACTGTGAGAAAGCTTCTCTAGCATGAATCCTCCATTCCTTTCCCAAGGTTCCGAAGGATTCCAATTATGGGTAATTTCTTTCCCAAGACAACTAACCAATGGAATTAGATCGAGAAGCTTTCTAACAAAATTCAAGAGAAAAGATTGAAGAAGATGATAAAAACTATTATTGATTCATTGAATTACAATAGAGCTCCCTAACCCAATGAAAGGGGTTTACTGAGTCATAGCTCTGAATTCAATTACACAAAGTATGAAAACTAGAAAAAATATCCTCCCTCAGGGGCTGGGTTCCCCTTCAATCCCCGTCCGTCTCAAATGCAGAAACTAAGGCTTTTAAATAGGCTCCCTAAATTACAAAATGAAAATGAAATTAAAAGCAAATTACAATCAAAAATAAACTATTCTAGATGATTCTTGTGGCCTTGGTTTGGTGTTGTTGATGGGCCTTGCTTGCTTGAAGGGTAGAGTGACATAATTGATCCAAAAAGGATAATGATCCATTAAACTACACTCAAACGTTGCACCCCCCTTTCTTGAGTTGTCACTTTGTTCTCTTGTCAACCTTGCCAATTTGATGCCAAATATAGACTATTATACCTCGTTGGAAAGCTATGGATGTCAGCTTTCTAACGCAACTAGAAGCACTTCAATTGGATCTCTATAGCTCAAGTTATGCTGGATTGAAGGCGACAAGGTTGCTGGTTGGTTTGACAGCGTTTAAGCCAACGTTTAAGTTACTTAAACGTGCTAGAAAATGCCAATTTTGGGAGCTCAGTTGCATTGTCCACCCCATACTTCTATACATCGTTGGAAAGCTCTGGATGTCTACTTTCCAATGCAACTGGAAGCGCATCATTTGGAGTTCTACAACTCGAGTTATACTCCATGGAAGGTGAAGAGGTCAGCTGGCCTGATTGCATGTTGGTACTATGCTCTTCTATGCACATTACGGGGCTGTTTTCTCCCTCAATTTTTAGTATCCACCATGCATGCCATATATGCTTGGCGTTTAAGTTCCAGTTTAAGCTTAAACTGGAACTTAAACGCTATAAATGATATCCAGGCTTCCTTCATTGATTTTTGTTGCTTCTTTGCCTAGCCTCTTCTTCCCTAAAATCATCCACACAACTGCATCAAAGTCTTGCTAAAATTCATGAGAATTCTTCCATTCATAGCATTCAAGGAATATAACTAAAAACTCATGAAATTTGCATCAAAATCTTCATGTTTGAATGATTTAAGACAAGCATGACTATTTGGCCCAAATGATTACTTAAGGCTCAAGAAAATGCATAAAACAACTAAAAATAAAAGAAAAAGGCTAGTGAAACTAGCCTAAGATGCCTTGGCATCATTGTAACAAGTAACAAACCCCTAAATAAATTGATAACCGAAGTATTTAAACCTCGGGTCATCTTCTCAAGGAATTGCAGGGAGGTATGTTCTTATTATTGGTTATGAAGATTGTAAATCAGGGTTTTTAAAGATGAGGAACAAGTAATTTAAATGGCAGGTAAAATAAATAAATAACTATAAAATAAACTTTTGGCAAGGTATGAGAAATTGGAAATCCAGTCTTAGTTATCCTTATCAATGATAATGAAAATTGAATCTTAATTCCACTTTGTTAACCCTTACTAAGGCAAGGGAAGGTCAAGGGATTAATTAGTCTGATCTTCGAATCCTATTTATTTTCTAAAAAAAGATTGGGATTATTGAAGTTAAATTCAATTAGCAAAGATAACAATTGTCAATTGTGTTGAATTGGATAACTCCTGAGTTACTGATTTCCTAACCAAGACCAAAAGGGGAAAAGTAAATCTAATGGAATAAAAATGCCTTCAGATGGGAAGCAATAATCATGTAAATAAAAGAAAGCAATAATAACTGAAATACCTCAAATAATATTAATTCAAAGAAAATCATAACATGAATGTAGCATAAGCCAAATAGGCAACATAACTAATATAAGCATTAAAGTATCTGAAAATAAGAGATAAATATAAAGTAAAAGAACATTGAACCTGGGATTGAGAGTCACTCCTAAAACCTAAGAGAAATCTTAAATCCTAATCCTAAGAGAGAGAAGAGAGAACCTCTCTCCATAACTAAATCTAAATCATGGAAAAGTGACTAAAATTGGAGACTCCCCCTTCAATGGATGCATTCCCTCACTTCATAACCTCTGGTCTATGCCTTCTGGACCTGGATTTGGGCCAAAAAGGGCTTCAGAATTCTCTATGAGCGTTTTCTGCAATTTCTGGTGCGTGGCCTCTATCACGCGTCTGCGTGGGTCACGCGGTCACGTCAATTGGAGTTTTCCTTGTCGCGCGGTCGCGTCAGTCATGCGGCCGCGTCATAGGTGTTCTTCTTTAGGTGCGTGGTTGCGTCAGTCATGCGGCCGCGTCGCTGCTTCTTCGCGCTTGGCATGCGGTCGCGTCGTCCATGCGGTCGCGTCGCTGCTAGTTTCTTCACAAACTCCGTTTTATGCTTTCCTTCCATTTTTGTATGTTTTCTTTCCATCCTTTAAGCCATTCCTGCCTTAGGAGATCTAGAATAACTCAACACACCAATCACGGCATCGAATGATAATAAACGGTAATTAAAATAATTAATTTCAAAGCATAGGAAACATGTTTTTCACAAATATCACATAATAAGGAAGGGAAAGTAAAACCATGCAATTTACATGAATAAGTGGGTGAAAGATTGAATAAATCACTCAAATTAAGTACAGAATATATCATAAAATATGGGTTTATCAGATTGTCTACGTGTTTATAATATGTTATTTGTTATAATTGTTATCTGTACTACTTGTAAACTACTTGTATTTTCCTTGTTTTGCTTATTTGTCTGCGCAATTCTTAGGAGACGGAGGAAAGGTAGGAAAATTTAGTGTATAGGTTAAGTTTAGTTAAATTGAGAATCTTTAGACGACCACTTATTTATGGCTTCTATTTAGTTCCTTAAGCTTTAACTCTGAGTGTCGGCGTTCTAGGATTGCCTCTGGCATTCACAGGACCGTATATCTTATATGCGTGGCACCTTTACCATACTAAGAAACTCCGGTTCTCATTCTATACTGTGTTGTTATTTTTCAGATGCAAGTCGAGAGGCACCTTGGTAGGCATCTGGAGCTTTTACAGCAAAGTGGTTTCCATTTGGGGTTTCCTTGTTCTTTTAATATTTTTGTGTGTGTGTGTGTGTGTGTGTGTGTGTGTGTGTGTGTTAGACTCTCCTGATGTGTATATTACTACTTTGCTATTGTACCACCTAGATGTTTTATGGAGAACTAGGGATTTTAAACAAGTTTCTCTGGGCTTAAGGTTGTACATTTGTATGTAAATATTTCTCCGGCCAACCTTAGCTTCACAGGATGAGTTAAGAACTTGTTATTTTGTATCCTTGACTCCCTGCTCTTACTTTCTATATATTTAGGTTTATGAACCTTAGTTTTCTTCATACGCAAGTTTTTCGTTTATGTGAGCGTTACGACTTTTGTTTTAAAATTTTCTTCACAGGATCCTCAATATAAATTCCTTTCACTTATTATTATTATATATTTATACATTTTTTTTACTTTTAGAGGTCGTAATACCTTGCCACCTCATCTTTATGACTTAAGCATAAGACTCTGTGTGGTAGGGTGTTACAAAATGAACTGAGTTGCTTTGAATAAATGTAATTGCTTTCCTGGTTGGTTGTTGTTGAAGTGGTCACTTGATGGCTATACTGGTTTCTTGATTGCGTTAGAGTCATTGAGAATTCTTACTGATTAATTTAATTTTTTAAATTGGTGGATGCTGAAAAATTTTGAGATTTGTAAATGTTTTGATATTAGAATTGATTTTGTTGATTTATTGGAAATAATTTTGAGAATTGGAAATGATTTCATATTTGGAAGTTTGAATTTTTGTTTGATTTTGGAAAAGGATTTGAGATTTGGAAATGGTTTAGTTGGGACCTTTGAACGGTGGCAAAAGTTTGAGTTTTAGAGGAGATGCTGGCAAAATTTTTATAAGAAAAGTTTTGAGATGTTTTAGGGAAGATGAAGTATTTGAATCTGATTTAGAGAAACAGAATCATTTCCAATCCTCTTGGGAATGTATTAAATAAGAATGAATCTGAAATTAGTTTTGGTTTAAATGATTTCGTTTTGGTTTATAAGATTTGGTTTTGATTCCGAATTGATTATGATTGACGGTGAATGTGAATGGAATGAGATTATGATGGATGTTGTGAGGATGGTGGTTTTGTCCCACTCACAGATTTGGCAAGTTGAGGATAAAGGACTCCCTCTCTTGTCGTGACGTGGGTGTGGGAAAGGTAGAAAGGCACATTCCTTTGTATTGTTTTGTGTCACATCTTTCTTTGGTTGTAAGGTGGAAAGGCACTCTCCTTTGTAATTTCTCCAGGAGAAGGTGGAAAGATACTCTCCTTCATTTGTGTTCTTCTTGGGATGCGCAACCTAGAGACAATGTCCGAGTTAGCTACCGGATGTATCAGACTCTGGCGATTCAACCGACACATGAGCTCATGGCTAGTATGATAGGCACGCATCATACAGCATTTGTTTGCTTTGTTTGGGTGTGCTTAAATGTTTTGGTCTAATGATTTCTATCTAATTGTTATTTGTTGTACTTGTTGTAATTGCTCTCTTATTGTGTTTGTCTTGCATTATTTGTGCTTGTGATTGATTATGTTTTGTGATTGAGTTTTAATGGTGAATTATTTTGAATTGGGTTGTAGGTCGAGTTGATTTTATTTTGGGTCAAAGGCCGAGTTGATTTAATTTAGGTTAGTGGCTGAGTTAATTTAATTTGGAATAGAGGCCATGATTGGTTGGATCAGTGGTAAGTTTTGGTTAAAATATTTTCTTAGTACGCGGTGAAGTGTGTGAAATGTTATTTTGCATGAAATTTTTATAAGAAAAATATGAGTTTTAAATTCTGCAATCGAAAATAGTTTTATTTAAAATATCTTCTTATAACAAGTCTTAAACCTTCTACTGAGAACTAGCGAAGACGATGTTCTCACTTCCTACAGACTTCTCTTTTCGAGTCCAACGAGGAAGCTTGTGGAATTTTCGTTAAGTTCCTAGATACGCTGCTTCTGTTTGTATACATATGTTATAGATCTCCCTCGTCATTAATATTGTATCTTGTAAAGAGGGTTAGGAGTTTTGATGGTTGTGATTGATTTGTATATATGTAAGTGCATTTTTCAAACAAAAATCATTTCCAGTTTTTAAAAGAATAGTTTATACAGTTCGACTTTTACAAAGTCTCCTATTTTATTCTTATGTATGGAAGTCGTCGTAATACTCCTCACTATCAAAGTGGCGCAGCCGGAAGCGTGATATTCTGGTTGTAAGGGTATTACAATCCTCAGCCATATTCTGCTCAGATTGTTCTTCTTCTTTACTTTCCTCAACAATTCTCTTATCCCTGGCTTGTTTTCTTATTCTCCAAAGAGTTCGCTCAATCTCTGGGTCATATAAGAACAACTCTCCTTCTTGATCACCCTGCATGCACACATAATACCAATAGACAGAGTAAATGAGATCCTCTAAGTCAGAGTGAAAATAATGCTAAGTAATGCAATATCACAAACAAATAATAGACAGAAATTAAAGTGAATAAGTACAGTAAGTAATTAAATGGCATAAACAATAAAAATAAAACAAGTAAAAAAATAAAAGAAATGTCTAATCTAGGTAGCCAATTAACATCGTCATTGTCAATCACAATTAATTCCCGTCAACGGTGTCAAAAACTTGATACAGAATTTATAAATCGATATCTGCAAAACTACCGGCAAGTGCACCGGATCGCATCAAGTAATACCATGGTGAGTGGGTTATCGTTTCCACGAGGATTAATGGATCAAGCAATAATAATCAATTGGCTATTCTAGTTAAACAAATTAAATTTAGGTGATGATCAGTCAAAGAACATAACATAAAACTAAATAACTTGGTATTAAAGTAAATGATTGTAATGTAAATGACTAAAAGTAGATGACAAGAATGTAAATAGCTGAAAGGTAATGACTAAAATTAATAAATGACAATAAAGCTCATAAATGAATTAAGAACATAAACAGTAAATAGATCTCAATTGCAGAATTGAAATAAAGCACTAAGTTGAAAGTAGTAAGCAAACAATTAAAAGATAATATGGAGAAGAACATTGAGGTTTAGATATGTTCACTCCCCAGGAATGATAGATCTCAACTCTATCTCAATCATATAATTATTGATCGCTGGCAAATCTTAAGTGATTGAACTCCAATTCCTTGGTAATTCAACCGCCCTTGACTTAATCAATTGCCAATTCATGGATCAATTGCTCATGACAAGAGATAAAGCATATATCCTGATTTCTAAACCACACAACTCCTAAGATATGATTTTAGTTGATTCAATGTCACATATCAAATTTAAATTCAAAATCAAAAGAATTGAGAGAGAGGATCTTCAATCCTAATTCCCATGACTCAATTTTTCAGTTGATCATGAAATCCAACCCAGATTCAAACCATTTTTCCAGTGAATTTGAATCATTAAAATGAAGAACGAAAATTCTCTCTTAGAAACAATAAGGATCAAAGATAGAGTATTAATAAATTCATTCCATTAGAAATTAACAGAACTCTTCTCCTCAATCAAGAAGAGTTAGTAACTCATGTCTCAGAGAAATTACAAGAATGAAAAATGGCCCAAGGTCCCTTCTTAGTTCTCTCTCTCTTCCCCTTATATACTTCCTTCCCAAGTTGCCTTCAATTTCAAATTCCAATTCACATCAAATTCAGGTCCAATTCAAGTTGGATTCAACTCCAATCCAATCTAATTCAACCCATGGGTTTTAACATGATTAATTCATCTCATAACTTCACCAAATTGATTGAGTAGTCAAGCTTCCAAGTGTTGGAACTGATTTTGTGAAAATTGCCGTGGGACGCCAGGCTAATTGTCACTTTATTTTAGCCCAAAATACTCTCTGTTCACTCTTGTCGTGGCATGCCAAAATAAATCCGTAGAACGCCAAGCTTTCTTTCATTATTTTGGCCCAAAATATTCTTGCATGTGCCAGCCATTGTACGCTAAACATTAGCCATGGGACGGCATACACTTTTGTTCCTAAATAGCCCAAAAAAATCAATCTGTGAAGGAACCAACCGTGTTATGCCAAGGAGCTGGCATGGAACACTGATGCGTAAGCATCTTTTCTTTATTTTCTATTTATTTTAGGTACAAATTTATTGAGTTTTAATTAGATTTTAGTTTTTGAAGCCTGTTTGGATGCTACTTTGAGTTGCTTTAGTGTTTTAATTATTTCAGGTGAAGTTGGTTTGGCAAAGTTTATGTGCAAGAAAAGAGAGGACTTTTAAATCTACCAAGCTAGCTCTAAACGCGGACCTAGGTGTTTAGCACTAGCTGCCTTGCAAAACGTACCAAGCCTCTGTCACTAGGGGCACTAAACGCCAAGCCTGGCATTTAGCGCCAGCAAGTCAAAAGAGAATGGAAGCTCTCTACCCATTAGGGCGCTAAACTCCAATCCTAGCGTTTAGCGCCAGGAAGACAGAATTGAATAGGGATCTTCTGCCCACTGGGGTGCTAAATGTCTAATCTGGCATTTAGCGCCAATTACACAAATCAACTTTCACCAAAGGAGCATCTTTAGTTGGATTTGGCTTTTAATTGTTATATTTTATTTTGTTTTAGTTATTTTTATTTACAAACAAAATCTTTTAGAGAATTTATTATTTTATTTTAATTTCAAATCAAATTAGGTTAGATATGAAAGGGAAAAGATTTAGCCCTTCGGGGAATCTTCTCTCTTGCGCACTTTCACATTTTCGGAACCCGAGTTTTCTCTCTGAGTGATGAGCCACTAAACTCCCTTGGTTAAGGTTAGGAGCTCTGTTTATTTCTATGAATTAATACCATTATCATTCTATTTTAATTAATGTATTGATTCAGTTTCAAGGATTACTTTCGTTCTTCATTTTATGCATCTGGGTATATCGGAGAATAAACCTTGTTCAATATATATTCTTGTTGATTCTTGAAAAAGTTATCTCACTTGAATACTAGCGTAAAAGTAAACTCCTCCTAAATTGCTAATTGTTTATACTTAATAGGATACGTGACATATAATCCTCTTATATTTGGGTAATTAGAGTTTTTGTAGCTAATAAACTAGAATTGAACCTAACCTTCTAATCTACATTAAGTGACCAAGGAATTGGCAGTTTATCAGGTTAGCGGAGACTAAATCACTAAGGAATTAGGATTTAGTCAATAACAGTTTGCCATGAAATGAATCTTGCATGATTAAAATAGTTGGTAAGAAAACTAAATCCGAAAGAATAAATAAATCTGAAACCTTCACTGTTTTCTCACATATGTTTCACATCAATTTCATTGTTTGCATGTCCCACTCTCTGCGTTAGTATTTTAATGCTTTTGAATCTCAAAACAGCATTTTCTACCTGCCTGACTAAGTGATTCATTTGGCTATTGTTGCTCAGTCCAACAATCCTCGTGGGATCGGGCCTCACTCACCTGAGGTATAACTTGGTATGACCCGATGCACTTGCCGGTTAGTTTGTGGACATTGAATTCCACACCAAGTTTTTGGCGCCGTTATCGGGGATTGACTGTGATTGACAACTAACCGTTGTTTGATTCCTTAGATTAGGTGTTTTGCTTTAGTTTTGTTTGATTTATTTCCTTAATATTTTCGAATTTAAGCTAGTTATTTTTCCTTAATTTCAGAAATTAAGTTTAGTGTCCCCTTAGTAATCTTATTTTATTTTTCCTGATTAATTTTCTTTTCATTAATTTCAAATTTAATGGTTTATTTTTCTTTGTTGATTTTCAAAATTGTTAGTGTTATTTATGCAGTTTATTTTATTTTATTTCTTTTACATAGGATACCTCACTGGGAATTCTCTACATTCTGACGTAGAGATTCCTACCCTTTCTTTGTTTTCTGTTATTTATGAGCAGGAATAAGAACAAAGAACCTCTTCTAGACTTTGATCCTGAATTTGAAAGGACTTTGAGAAGGCGTTTACAACAAGCTAGGGCTTATAAAGCTGTTGAGAACCTCAGGAACAACTCTAATAAGGAAGTTGAAGAGTCTATGAAGAACGAAACTCTCGCGCGATCTAGAATTTTCACAAATATAATCACGTTGTAAGTATAGCTTCTAGACCGACAAGAATTCCTTTCTTACAAATGTTTTGGTTGTCACAAGTAACAAACCCAATAAAATTTATAAACCAAAGTATTCAAACCTCGGGTCATCTTCTCAAGGAATTGCAGGGAAGTATGATTTATTATTGGTTATGGAAAACAGTATTTTTTGGTTTTTGAAAGGTTTGAATAAGAGAAATAGATTGCAAGGAATTAATAAATTAATAACTAATAAGACTCTTGGCAAGGTATGAAAACTGGAAGTCCTATCCTAGTTATCCTTATCAATGGTGATGAGAATTATATTTTTGCTCCTACTAAGTCAACCTCTAACTATGAAAGTAAGCTAAGTGGACAAATTAATTAACCAAAGCCAAAAGAGAAAAATCTAAATTATTTATATAATAAATAGAAGAAAGCAATCATGAGTCTGAAATACCTCAAATTGAATTAATAAAGATATCAAATGTAACATGGGAGTTCATAAATTAAGATGGAAAATAAATAAAAGAAACATTGAACCTGAGATAAAGAAGATGAAAATATTCCTAAATCCTTTAAGAGGAATCATATTCCTAAGAGAGAGGAGAGAGCCTCTCTCTCAAAAAACTACATCTAAATTATGAAAAGTGTGAATTATGAATGAATGTATGTTGTATGTTGTATATGATCAATGAATAGATTCCCCCACTTTATAGCCTCTAATATGTGCTTTCTAGGCCAAAAACTGGGTCAGAAACAACCCAGAAATCGCCCCCAGCGTTTTCAGGTACGTACAGGTCGCGGGAAAGTGACGCGGAGGCGTCGTCCACGCGTTTGCGTGGATTGAAATTTGCAGATGTGACGTGGGCGCGTCATCCACGCGTTCGCATCGCCTAACTTTGGGGCAGCTATGGCAAATTATATATCGTTGCGAAGCCGCGAATGTTAGCTTTCCAACGCAACTAAAACTGCATCATTTGGACCTCTATAGCTCAACTTATGGTCGATTTATTACCAAGAGGTCAGGCTGGATAGCTTTAGCAGTTCCTTCAGTTCCTTGTATTCCTTCTAGTTTTGCATGCTTCCTTTCCATCCTTTAAGCCATTCCTGCCCTGTAATCTCTGAAATCACTTAACACACATATCAAGACACCGAATGATAATAAGAGAGGATTAAACATAGCAAAATTAAGACCAAAGAAGCATGTTTTCAATTATAGCACAGAATCAAGAAGAAAAATGTAAAACATGCAAATCATATGAATAAGTGGGTAAAGAGTTGATAAAAACCACTCAATTGAGCACAATATAAACCATAAAATAGTGGTTTATCAGTCTATTACGGAGCTCAACAATAACAACAATACGGTCAATGCCAATGTTGTTAATCATCCTAATATGCCTGAACAACCAAGGAGAACACTTGGCTCATACACTACTCCTACCCCTAATTTCTATGGGAATAGCATTGTTGTATCCCCTATTGCTGCTAACAATTTTGAGCTAAAACCTCAGTTGATCTCTCTGGTGTAGTAGAATCGCCAGTTTCACAGACTCCCGTAGGAAGATCCAAACCTGTTTATTTCTAATTTCTAGTAGATTTGTGATACTATGAAAACTAATGGAGTCCATCATGATGTCTACAAGATGCTTCTTTTTCCATTTGTTGTACGGGACCGAGCTAAACAGTGGTTTGACACTCAGCAAAGAGAGCTTGGACACTTGGGATAAGGTGGTCAACAGGTTTCTGACAAAGTTCTTTCCACCTCAGAAGCTGATTAAGTCGAGGACAGAAGTTCAGACCTTCAGACAGAGAGAGAGAGTCTCTTTATGAAGCCTGATACAGGTACAAGTTGATGCTCAGGAAGTGTCCTCCTGATATGTTCTCAGACTGGATTCAGTTACAAATATTTTATGATGGAATTTCTGAGACCACCATAATGTCTATGGATAATTCTATAGGAGGATCACCCCACATGAAAAGGACTCCTGATGAAGCTATGGAGTTGATTGAGATGGTTGCCAACAACCAATATTTGTACTCTTCTGAGAGGACCATAGTGAAGAATGGAGTCATGGAATTGGATGCCTTGGATGCTATTCTTGCCCAAAACAAGGCTATGTCTCAATAAATTAATGATATTACACAAAACTTGAGTAAAATGCAAGTTTTAGCCATTGATGCTCGAGATACTTCCTATGTAATGAGTGGTTGCTTTTCTCAAGGTGATAATTATGGGTATGGCCAGTTTATTGCTGAACAAGTTAATTACATGGGTAATTCCTCTAGACTCTCCAACAATGATCATTTTTCTAAGACATATAATCAAGGGTGGAGGAATCATCCTAACTTTGGGTGGAGAGATCAACCTCAGAGGCAGCCAAATTTTAATGATAAATTTCAAGGCAGTTTTAATCAGAATAACTTCAACAACTATCAGTTTCAAGCCTCTTAGCCACAGTAAGCACCATCTCAGCCTCAGAATGACTCTAACTTAGCCTCCATAGTTGCAAAGCTCTCCAAGAGTACTCTTAGTTTTATGTAGGAAACCAAAACTTCACTTAGGAACTTGGAGGTTCAGATGGGCCAAATAGCCACAAAGGTTACTGATATTGATCAGAAGAACACCAATGCCCTTCCTAGTAACACAATTCCAAATCCAAGGGAGGAGTGCAAATCCATCACTGTAGTGAGTAGACAAGTTGCAAATATGGAAGCACAGGTTACTGAGGAACCGGTTGAAAAAGAAACTCCGAAGAAGACTGAAGACACTATAGTACATACTCCTCCAAGGCATCCGGATAACCCCTTTCCGGTTGATCTTGAGAAGTACCCAACGTTAACTAAAGCAAGACGCCGTATTCTCAGAGGCTTCAAAAGGAGACCAAGGTCAAGCAGTTTTTAAAGTTCTTGAAAGTCTTCAGAAAGATACAAATCAATATTCCTTTTGCCGAGCTCTCTATGTCAAGTTCAAGAAAGAGCTTCTATCCAAGAAGAGGCCTTTAAAAGGAGATGAGACAGTGGTCTTGACCAAGGAATGTAGTGCCATAATTCAGAGTAATTTGCCAAGTAAGATGCATGATCCTAAGAGCTTTCAAATACCATGTACCATTGGAAACATAACCTTTGAGAAAGTCTTATGTAATATGGGAGCAAGTATAAATTTAACGCCCTTGTCTATGATGAAGAAGCTACAAATCAAAGAGGAACAACCAACAAGAATAGCGTTACAAATGGTAGATAAAACTTTGAAGCATGCACATGGAATAGTGGAGAATATCTTAGTGAAGGTGGGTAAGTTCTTCCTCCCAGTAGATTTTGTAATTCTTGACATGTGGGAGGATGAAAATGCCTCTATAATCCTAGGAAGACCATTCCCAACCACTAGGAGAGCTTTGATTAATGTGGAAGAAGGTGAATTGATGCTGAGGGTGCATGAGAAGCATTTGATCTTCAAGGTCTTTAAACGCATACATCACTCGGGTGAAGTAGGAAATTTCATGAAGATTGAGCTTATTGATCCA
The DNA here is from genome assembly GCF_000817695.3 of Arachis duranensis. Taxonomy (NCBI): domain Eukaryota; kingdom Viridiplantae; phylum Streptophyta; class Magnoliopsida; order Fabales; family Fabaceae; genus Arachis; species Arachis duranensis. Next base: position 52,494,610 of record NC_029776.3, on the reverse strand, counting down.
AATCTTCAAGAACCCTCTGATAATGCACAACAGCACTTGAGGTTCAAGCATCCTTTGGTGGGAATCAATACAATTCCCCCTGACATCAAACCTAAGTTTGGTGTTGGGTGTGCGTTATCCACTAAGGAGGAAGTTTCCAAGAAGAAAACACCCAGGGGATTGAGAAAGAAAAAGATCCCCACTGAAGATTTCTCACCAGGAATGAAAGTGGCATTAACTCAAAGTCCTATGTTACCTTATACAGTGAACAGAATCATCTCTCTTGAGCATATTGAACTGCTTCATGGGAACACGGGGAGGAGATTTACAGTGAGAGGTGAGGAGTTAAAGCACTATGATCAACCCCACCTTAGCAAGGAATCAACCGTCAAGCTAGCGATGTTAAAGAAGCGCTTGTTGGGAGGAAACCCAATCTTTACTTTGATTTTGTGTTCATTTTGATCTTCATTTATTTATGAATTTTATTCATAGTTTTTCTTGGTTTATTCATATTTGTGGTCATGCAAAGTGTTTAAAATAGGAACAGGAGGAATCTGAGGAAGAACAAAACACCATGGAGAGGAGTTCATTCGGGTGCTCTGGCGCTAAATGCCAGGATAGGCGTTCAGCACCAGAAATGGCACCAACTTCAAGACAACTCTCTGTTGGGTGGTGCTAAACGCCAGGCTGGGCATTTAGCACCGAGGAGCACGAATTTCGAGGAGTATTTACATCGATTCTAGCGCTAAACGCGGACCTGGGCTTTCAGCATAGAAGCCACTACCTCGCAGGGCGCTAAACGCCGGGGTGGGCGTTTAGTGCCAGAAATGGCATAAAAGATAAATTTCTTCTGTGGCTTGGCGCTAAACGCCATTAGCAGCGTGTAGTGCCCAAGACACTCTTATATTCTTCTGCATTATGTTTGTTTTTACTCATCCATGTGCTTTTTATATCCCTCCCCGTTTTGCAGTTTTTCTTTGCTTGTGGACAAGCAAACTTTTAAGTTTGGTGTTGTGTCGAGCAAGCTCTCTGTTTATTTCATTATCAATGGCACCAAAAGGAGATGAATCACCTTCACGGAAGAGACGACCACCAGGATGATTGAAGTGGTTGAGCTTCTTTTTATCTGCTATTTTCCTTATTTTCTATTTTTCAGTATTATGTCTTATTTTCTATTATCTGTTTGAAGCCTTTGCATGATTAGTAGTAGTATCTTTAGTTTTTCTAGTTCAGTTAATTAATTTGGTATTTTATGTTTACTTTGAAAATTGTCCCATGTATTTTTTAATGAGCTTGAAAAAAAAAAATAGTAGAATGCATGAGACTTGAGTTATATATTCGGAGTTGTCTTGTTTACTTTGAGGTGGAGAAGAGGTGGCCTGGAGTGCTGGTAAACTGGAGAAGAAGAGGGTTGGAGCACAGCAGAACTGGAGCCGAGGAGGGTGGAGCACGGCAGAACTGGAGCCGAAGAGTGTAGAGCGCAACCGAACTAGAGCATAGGAGGGTGGAGCGCGGCGGAACTGACAAATAAACATTAAACATTAAATTCACATCTATAAATCACATCTCACCAAGTTTATGAAACTGACATGAAAATTCAAATCATATTGTTTAAACTTTAAACATCAAACGCACCACCCAGTCTAAAGTCCAACATTATTACAATTTGAACATCATTATGTACCAAGTGACACGATGCACCATGATAATCCCAGTATAGATGTAATAAAAAGAATATTGATGTAAAATTATGCTAAGATCTATACCATTAGATTATTTTGGTGCATTATCCCATGTCCACTCTCTAATACTTGTATCAGCAAGAACAACTGTCTAAACTGTAGCGTGACTTAATTATTTTCAAAATGCTGATTCACCACCCTTTGTCTTTCCAAGCAACACATCCTTTGCCTCATTGATTTTGGATGCCAGGTAATGGCTGCCACCTGCATCAGGATGATTCGCGATCATCACCCTCCTATGCGCTTCTTTAACCTTATCCGTCGGAGTGTGTTCTCTGTCATCATAACAATTGAAAATCAACAAGACAAGGAAAAACAAGGAGGAAAACATAAAAAAATATGGAAGCAGATACTATTAAAGCCTCTTCAAAGCTCTCTGATTAATTAACCTTTCACAATTGAATGAAATCAACCTGAGAACAGTGTTGCAACCTATTTGATATTAGAGATTTTTTCCTCTTTTAAGTAATTGTTGCAATGAGATACCATCTGAGGATCATCATCACAATAGAACAACAAATGGCAGTACCTAACACCGAGTATGAGAGCCGCTTCCCTCCTAGTCATGGTAACCTGGAAACCACCTTCATAAAATTTACGCATCCTAGGTGGTCTTGCCTTGAATGCTTGCCAAGCCTGAATGCCATATCTACCAGCATAGGCAGCAGCAGCTACAGCAAGCCCTGCCAAAAAGGGTGTAGCCTGTTCCAAGTTAAAAAAAAAAAAAGGTCGCCAACTCTCCACCAGGAAACAGATTTTCTTTGCTAACAAACCTTAAATTTCTTATATTATAAATAAAATCAAGGTCGTTATTCTCTACACATGAATTACTGAAACAACTGCTTCTACAGCAACAAAATCTCATTCACAATTGTAGACACTAACTGAATCAGGGCTTGTTTTAAGAACATAATTTTGCAAATTAATTTCATCAGTTTTATTGGGACTAGCTCAAGGTTTCCGTGAAAAACAAGCCTTACCATAATAGCGGTTGAAACCTTCAATCAAGAAATCTGCAAAATGTAAAATTCCTTCCACCAATTAAGTCTTGTGGAAATCTCTGAGGAAAATAAAATGAAAATAAGAACTTCATTGAACTTTCCTGTTTTATATATTTCTAATTGCCTTCTTGGCATTAAAAATTTAAATAAAAATCGATATTTTAAATTTAACAACTCTAAATGACAACTAAATAGCATTCAACGTGAAGCCATTTCTTGTCGCCTTGAATTTTCTTACCCTAACAAAACCGCTCAAAGGCAGGTAGATCAGTCACAACACAGTTTCAGATCTCAAATACACCGACACTGTAAAAATGGTCTAAGTTCTTTCTTTTCTTTCTAGCCTAAGATGCTAGAAACACACAACAGCATCATCAATGTTTATTCCTGGCTTAGACAATACAAAGATTCTCCAGCATCAGCTTCTATTCAAAGACAAAGACAATAACTATTTCAACATATACCAGTGCACAAATCTAGACCTCATACATTTCTTTACCTTGAACTATTATATCACCAATTCACAACCCCAAACAAAAGCCATTTCCTTATCATATCTCTCTCACACACACACATTAACAGAGAAAACGAGATGAGAACAATTTATTGGGTAAGCTACCGAGGAGACGATACCGTGGGGGAGACGCGGTGTCCTGGGGCTAGAATGGAGGCTCTGATTTCTGAGTTATGACTTATGAAGGCTGTAATCGAACAAGGCAGAGTTAGGGTTTCTCTTTTTTCTGAGGAAGATGAAATGGAAATGAAATCGATAACCTCACAATTTTGCCTTTTCTTCCTGTAACTGTTATGCTTCGGCTTAGGACGGCTGATTTCAGTGATTTCTCTACAAAAATTCTCATGCACAATAACCACTCTCTTCAAATTTAACACTAAACTACTAAAATGGTACTCAAAAATTCTAAAAGATACTAACTATAACTATTAAATAAGCTCAAAAAAGTTTTAAAATATAATGAAAAAACAAATTTT
>NC_029776.3:52485899-52489743 GCF_000817695.3 Arachis duranensis | reverse complement strand
TGTAACATAATGCTTCCTCACTTTCAAAAGTGCAAAGTTCCTTCCATGGCAAGCTGTGTGTAGGGGGATCACCGTTGTCAATGGCTACCGTCCATCCTCTCAGTGAAAACGTTCCAAATGCTCTGTCACAGCACGGCTAATCATCTGTCGGTTCTCAATCAGGTTGGAATAGAATCCAGTGATTCTTTTGCGTCTGTCACTAACGCCCAGCCTTCAGGAGTTTGAAGGTCGTCATAGTCATTTAATCCTCGAATCCTACTCGGAATACCACAGACAAAGTTTAGTCTTTCTGGATTCTCTTGAATGCCGCCATCAGTCTAGCTTATACCACGAAGATTCTGATTAAGGAATCTAAGAGATACTCATTCAATCTAATGTAGAACGGAGGTGGTTGTCAGGCACACGTTCATGGATTGAGGAAGGTGATGAGTGTCACGGATCATCACCTTCTCCATAATTAAGCGCGAATGAACATCTTGGATAGGAACACGCATGTTTAAAGGGAAAACAGAAATAATTGCATTAATTCATCGAGACGCTGCAGAGCTCCTCACCCCCAACAATTGAGTTTAGAGACTCATGCCGTCAAAGAGTATATAATTCAGATCTGAAAATGTCATAAGGTCCAAAATAAGTCTCTAAAAGTTGTTTAAATAGTAAACTAGTAACCTAGGTTTACAGAAAATGAGTAAACTAAGATAATTGGTGCAGAAATTCACTTCTGGGGCCCACTTGGTGTGTGTTGGGGCTGAGACTTAAGCCTCTCACGTGCTTGGGCTGTTTCTGGAGTTGAACGCCAGGTTGTAACATGTTTTGGGCGTTGAACTCCAACTTGTAACCTGTTTCTGGCGCTGGATGCCAGACTACAACATTGAGCTGGCGTTGAACGCCAGTTTACATCGTCTATCTTTGCGCAAAATATGGACTATTATATATTTCTGAAAAGCCCTAGATGTCTACTTTCCAACCCAATTGAGAGCGCGTCAATTGGACTCCTGTATTTCCAAAAAATCCATTCCGAGTGCAGGGAGGTCAGGATCCAACAGCATCAGCAGTCCTTTTTCAGCCTAACTCAGATTTTTGCTCAGCTCCCTCAATTTCAGCCAGAAAATACCTGAAATCACAGAAAATTATACAAACTCATAGCAAAGTCCAGAAATATGATTTTTGCCTAAAAACTAATAAAATTCTATTAAAAAATAATTAAAACATACTAAAATCTACATGAAATTATCCCAAAAAAGCGTATAAAATATCCGCTCATCACAACACCAAACTTAAACTGTTGCTTGTCCCCAAGCAATTAGAAGAATAAAATAGGATAAAAAGAAGTTAAAAAGCAATAATATCTCAGAGTTTCAAGTGAGGCTTAGGTTTTAGTTAAATGAGCGGGGCTAGTAACTTTTTGTTTCTGAACAGTTTTGGCATCTCACTTTATCCTTTGAAATTCAGAATGATTGGCATCCGTAGGAACTCAGGATTCCGATAGTATTATTTATTTTCCTAGTGTAGTATGTTGATTCTTGAACACAGTTACTTTATGAGTCTTGGTTGTGGCCCTAAGCACTTTGTTTTCCAGTATTACCACCGGATACATAAATGTCACAGACACATAATTGGGTGAACCTGTTCAGATTGTGACTTAGCTTTGCTAAAGTCCCCAATTGGAGGTGTCCAGAGCTCTTAAGCACACTCTTTTGCCTTGGATCACGACTTTAACCACTCAGTCTCAAGCTTTTCACTTGGACCTGCATGCCACAAGCACATGGTTAGGGACAGCTTGATTTAGCCGCTTAGGCCTGGAATTACTTCCTTGGGCCCTCCTATTCACTGATGCTCAAAGCCTTGGATCCTTTTCACCCTTGCCTTTTGGCTTTAAGGGCTATTGGCTTTTTTTTCTTTTTCTTGATCCAATGATTCCTTGTAAGAAAATTTTTTTTTTCACTGCTTTTTCTTGCTTCAAGAATCAAATTCATGATTTTTCAGATCATCAATAATATTTTCGTGTTCCTCATTCTTTCAGGAGCTAACATTCGTAAAATTCAAGATACAAATTATGCACTGTTCAAGCATTCATTCAGAGAACAAAAGGTATTGCCACCACATATAATTAATTATAATTTTTATTATTAAGAACTCGAAAAATATAAATTACTTCTTTAGTCTAATTATCTACTATTTTATTCATGTTTGATGATGATGAGAAAAATAAATTATAACTTAATTGGAAATAAAACCAGAATAGATATGCTAATTACTACTACTACTGTATAACTTCTAAGGTAAATTCCTATAATAACACTATCACAGAGTTAAAGCTAAAATTAGAACTCAACAACCTGTATTTTGGGAAGTGGATGTTCCTCTGATTTGTGGGGTGCTTGGTCCTTCAAGGATTAATTTCTAGCGCTTCAGCTCCCTTAAGTCATGCCCTTGCTCTTCTTGTTCCCTAAGCAATTTGCAAAGCATGCTACTTTGATTGTTCTGTTCTTCCTTTATTTGGTTTATAACTTCTTACAACTTGGAAACAACTGCCTCAAGATGTTCCCAATATTCAAATTGAGGAAGTTCTGGGAGGAATTCTTGTGCTCTCCTCTTGATTGGATCATCTTGCAGCTGTTGTCTTTCCATTGATATTTTAGTAATTGGCCGCTCAACTGAGATATACTCAGTTATTCCCATTTTTACTCCGGCATCTCTGCAGAGCATAGAAATTAAGCTTTGATAGGCCAATTTGGCATCCTTGGGGTTCTTGTTTGCTATTTTGTAGAGTTCACACGAGATTAGTTGATGAACTTCTACTTCTCTTCCCAACATGATGCAGTGAATCATCACTGCTCTTTTAACAGTAACTTCAGAACAGTTGCTGGTGGGCAATATAGAACGTCCAATAAAGTCCATCCAGCCTCTGGCAACTGGTTTGAGATCTTCTCTCTTGAGTTGATTTGGGATGCCAGTGGTGCTGGTGGTCCACCTGGCTCTAGGGATGCATATATCCTCTAGAATCTTGTCCAGGCCTTTGTTTACCCTCATCATTCTCCTGTTAAAGGAGTCTGGGTTATCTTTCAGTTGAGGAAGCTTAAAGATCTCCCTGATTTTGTCAGGATGGATGTGAACAATCTTTCCTCTGACTAAGGTCCGATGGTCATAGAGGGCAGCTCCAATTATTCTTTGCCTGTCTGTCTGCCACAGATTAGCATAGAACTCCTGAACTATATTCCTTCCCACTTTTGTTTCAGGATTAGCTAGGATTTCCCAGTTCCTGTTTTGAATTTGTTCTTGGATCTCCGGATATTCATCTTCTTTCAAATTGAACTTGACTTTCGGGATCACTGATCTTAGACCCATTATTTTGTAGTAATGGTCTGAATGTTCTTTAGTCAAGAACTTCCCTTGATTCCAAAGTGATTTTGGAATACTCTCTTTCTTGCCTCTTGGGGTGGGTTGTTTTCCTTTAGGGGCCATGATCAAAGTGAGTATGTTTTTGTCTAGGTGCCATGATCTTGATGAGTTTTAGCTCAGTGATTATGGCAAATCACACCAAACTTAGATGTTTGCTTGTCCTCAAGCAAAAGAAAAGAAAGGAGAGGGATAGGATGAGAGCAAGTGTGGAATGGTGGATGATGGGAGGGGCGCCGAATGTGGATATAAAGGTGGGGAGGGTGGGTTCGAAAATAAGAAGAAAAAGATAAGATAGAAGATATGATTTATAAAAGATAAATATGATAAGAAAAAGATATAATTAAAAAATTGTTAATGATATTTGGAAAAGATAATTTTGAATTTTAATTTTGAAAGAAGATTTTTAAAAGATAATTGAGTTTTGAAAAACTTAAAAAAAAAG
>NC_029776.3:52483680-52485633 GCF_000817695.3 Arachis duranensis | reverse complement strand
CTGGCGTTAAACGCCCAAACGCTGCATGTTTTGGGCGTTTAACGCCCAATTGCTGCTTCTCCTGGGTGTTCAACGCCCAGCTGTTGCTTCTTTTGGCGTTGAACGCCAGGAAGTCCTTTGTCACTGGGCGTTTTTCTGAACGCCCAGGACGCTGTCAATCTGGCGTTAAACGCCTAGAAGGTGCTTCTTTTTGGTGTTCAATGCCCAGAAGATGCTCCTTTCTGGCGTTTAACGCCCAAATGGCTACCCAAAGATGCTTCTTTCTGGCGTTTAACGCCCAGATGGCTACCCTCACTTGCGTTGAACGCCCAGTGGGTGCTTCTTTTGGGCGTTCAACGCACAAAATTGTTTCCTACTGGCTTTTTCACGCCAGTGAGCTTCCAAATTCCCTTGTAACTTTGTGAATTCAAGCAATTGCTATTTTACCTTGAAGATACTTTGACATATACCTGTAAAAATCAATTAATTAACAAATAAACTTTGTAAATGGCTGGGTTGCCTCCCAGCAAGTGCTTCTTTATTGTCATTAGCTGGACTATTACAGAGCTTTAATCAAGCCTCAGTTTTGAGCATTCTTGCTCAAAATTGCCTTCAAGATAATGTTTGACTCTCTGTCCATTAACAATGAACTTTTTATTAGAATCATTATCCTGAAGCTCTATGTATCCATATGGTGATACGCTTGTGATCACATATGTACCTCTCCACCGGGACTTCAATTTCTCGGGGAATAATTTGAGCCTAGAATTAAATAGCAGAACTTTCTGCCCTGGCTCAAAGACTCTGGATGCCAATTTCTTTTCATGCCATCTTTTTACTTTCTCTTTGTATATTTTTCCATTCTCGAAAGCATTGAGTCTAAATTCCTCTAGTTCATTTAACTGGAGCAATCATTTTTCTCCAGCTAACTTGGCATCAAGGTTCAGGAATCTGGTTGCCCAGTAGGCCTTATGTTCCAGTTCCACTGGCAAGTGACATGCCTTTCCATACACAAGCTGGTATCGAGAGGTCCCTATAGGGGTCTTGAATGCTGTTCTGTATGCCCACAGAACATCATCCAAGCTTCTTGCCCAATCCCTTCTACGGTTAATTACAGTCCGTTCTAGGATTCTTTTGAGTTCTCTATTTGAGACTTCAGCTTGCCCATTAGTCTGTGGGTGATATGGAGTGGCCACCCTATGGCTAACTCCATAATGAACCAAAGCAGAATAGAGCTGTTTATTGCAGAAATGAGTGCCCCCATCACTGATTAGTACTCTAGGGGTGCCAAATCTGCTGAAGATGTGTTTCTGAAAGAATTTTAACACTGTCTTAGTGTCATTAGTGGGTGTAGCAATAGCTTCTACCCATTTGGATACATAATCCACCGCAACCAGAATGTAAGTGTTTGAGTATGATGGTGGGAAGGGTCCCATGAAGTCAATACCCCATACATCAAACAACTCAATCTCCAAGATCCCTTGTTGAGGCATGGCATAACTGTGAGGTAGATTGCCAGATCTTTGGCAACTGTCGCAATTAAGCACAAACACTCGGGAATCTTTATAGAGAGTAGGCCAGTAGAAGCCACATTGGAGGACTCTTGTGGCTGTTCGCTCACTTCCAAAATGTCCTCCATACTGTGATCCATGGCAATGCCATAGGATCCTCTGCGCTTCTTCTTTAGGCACACATCTACGGATTACTCCATCTGCACATCTCTTGAAGAGATATGGTTCATCCCAAAGATAGTACTTTGCATCCGTGATCAACTTCTTTGATTGCTGTGTACTGTACTCTTTGGGTATGAACCTTACTGCCTTGTAGTTTGCAATGTCTGCAAACCATGGCACTTCCTGGATGGCAAAGAGTTGCTCATCCGGAAAGATTTCAGAGATCTCAGTAAGAGGAAGGGACGCCCCTTCTACTGGTTCTATTCGGGACAGGTGATATGCTACTTAGTTTTCTGTCCCA
>NC_029776.3:52470609-52483505 GCF_000817695.3 Arachis duranensis | reverse complement strand
GATCTAAACTTGTCAATAGCGTAAACCACTGCAAGCAGCTCTTTTTCTGTGGTTGTGTAATTCTTCTGTGCGTCATTTAAAACATGACTGGCATAGTAAATGACGTGCAGAAGCTTGTCATGTCTCTGTCCCAACACTGCACCAATGGCATGGTCACTAGCATCACACATTAATTCAAATGGTAATGTCCAGTCTGGTGCAGAGATGACTAGTGCTGTGACCAGCTTAGCTTTCAGAGTCTCAAACGCCCGCAGACACTCCTTATCAAAGATAAATGGCATGTCAGCAGCTAGTAGATTACTTAGAGGTTTGGCGATTTTTGAAAAATCCTTTATAAACCTCCTATAGAATCCTGCATGCCCCAGAAAGCTTCTGACTGCCTTAACATTGGCTGGTGGTGGTAATTTTTCAATTACCTCTACCTTAGCTTGATCCACCTCTATTTCTCTGTTCGAGATTTTGTGCCCAAGGACAATTCCTTCAGTCACCATAAAGTGACATTTCTCCCAGTTTAAAACTAGGTTGGTCTCTTGGCATCTCTTTAGAACAAGTGCTAGATGGTCAAGACAGGAGCTGAATGAGTCTCCAAATACTGAAAAGTCATCCATGAAGACTTCCAGAAATTTTTCCACCATATCAGAGAAAATTGAGAGCATGCACCTTAGAAAGGTTGCAGGTGCATTGCACAAGTCAAATGGCATCCTTCTGTATGCAAATACTCCGGATGGACATGTGAATGCCATTTTTTCTTGATCTTTTGGATCTACTGCAATTTGATTATAACCTGAATATCCATCCAGAAAGCAGTAGTATTTATGACCTGCTAGTCTTTCTAGCATCTGATCTATGAATGGTAAAGGAAAATGATCCTTTCTGGTAGCTGTATTGAGCCTTCTATAATCAATACACATACGCCACCCTGTAACTGTTCTTGTAGGAACCAGTTCATTTTTTTCATTATGAACCACTGTCGTGCCACCTTTCTTAGGGACGACTTGGACAGGGCTTACCCAGGGGCTATCAAAAATAGGATAAATAATCCCAGGCTCTAGTAATTTAGTGACCTCTTTCTGCACCACCTCCTTCATGGCTGGATTCAGCCGCCTTTGTGGTTGAACCACTGGCTTGGCGTCACCTTCCAGTAAGATCTTGTGCATGTATCTGGCTGGGCTAATGCCCTTGAGATCACTAATGGACCACCCAAAAGCTGTCTTGTGCGTCCTTAGCACTTGAATTAGTGCTTCCTCTTCCTGTGGCTCTAAGGTAGAGCTTATGATTACAGGTAAGGTATCACCTTCTCCCAAAAATACATATTTCAGGGATGGTGGTAATGGTTTGAGCTCGGGTTTGGGAGGTTTCTCCTCTTCCTGAGGGATTTTCAGAGCTTCTATTATTTTCTCTGGTTCCTCCAGATCAGGCTGAACATCTTTAAAGATATTCTCTAGCTCTGATTCGAGACTCTCAGCCATATTGACTTCTTTTACCAGAGAGTCAATAATATCAACACTCATGCAGTCATTTTGGGTGTCTGGATGCTGCATGGCTTTGACAACATTCAACTTGAACTCATCCTCATTGACTCTCAGGGTTACTTCCCCTTTTTGAACATCAATGAGGGTTCGGCCAGTTGCTAGGAAAGGTCTTCCTAGAATGAGAGATGCACTCTTGTGCTCCTCCATTTCCAGTACCACAAAGTCAGTGGGAAAGGCAAATGGCCCAACTTTGACAATCATGTCTTCAATCACGCCTGATGGGTATTTAATGGAGCCATCAGCAAGTTGAAGACATATCCGGGTTGGTTTAACTTCATCAGTCAACCCAAGCTTTTCGATAGTAGCTGCAGGTATTAGATTAATACTTGCCCGAAGATCACATAGAGCTTGCTTGGTACAAGTACCTTCTAATGTGCATGGTATCATAAAGCTTCCCGGATCTTTAAGCTTCTCAGGTAAGCTTTTCAGAATGACTGCTGCATTCTTCAGTAAGGTAAACTTTTTCAGTTTCCCTCCAATCCTTCTTATGACTTAAGATCTCTTTCATGAACTTAGCATAAGAGGGTATTTGCTCAAGTGCCTCTGCAAACAGAATCTTTATTTCAAGAGTCTTGAGATAGTCTGCAAAGTGGGCAAATTTTTTATCCTGTTCCGCTTGGCGGAGTTTTTGAGGATAAGGCATTTTGGCTTTGTATTCCTCAACCTTAGTTGCTGCAGGTTTATTACCCACAGAAGTGAGTTGGGAAGCCTTTTTAGAAGGGTTGTTATCAACACTTGTATGTGTATGATCCCCCACTGGCATTTGAATGCCAGGGGGTGGAAGCTGGAGTGGCACTAGACGCCAGCTCCTTGCCTGTTTCTGGCGTCTGAACGCCAGAACTGTGCTCCCTTTGGGCGTTCAACGCCAAATCCTTGCTTGTTTCTGGCATTGAACGCCAGGAATGAGCATGGTTTGGGCGTTCAGCGCCAGTATTATTCCTCTCTGGGCTCTGATTGTCCTCAGAGGAATTTTGGGTAGCCATTTGTTCATTTCTTGGCTTCCTACTGCCTTGAAGTGATGTATTTAGTGTTTTCCCACTTCTTAATTGAACTGCTTGGCATTCTTCTGTTATTTGTTTTGACAGTTGCTTTTCTGTTTGCTTCAACTGTACTTCCATATTCATATTAGCCATTCTTGTTTCTTGTAATATCTCCTTGAACTCGGCTAGCTGTTTTGCTAGAAAGTCTAATTGCTGATTGAATTCATTAGCCTGATCTACAGGTCTGAGTTCAGCAGTTACTGTTTTAGCTTCTTCTTTCATGGAAGATTCACTGCTTAGGTACAGATGCTGATTTCTGGCAACTGTATCAATAATCTCTTGAGCTTCTTCAATTGTTTTTCTCATATGTATAGATCCACCAGCTGAGTGATCTAGAGAGATATGAGCTTTTTCTGTAAGCCCATAGTAGAAGATGTCTAATTGCACCCACTCTGAAAATATTTCAGAGGGGCATTTTCTCAGCATCTCTCTGTATCTCTCCCAAGCATCATAAAGAGATTCATTGTCTCCTTGTTTGAAGCCTTGGATGCTCAGCCTTAGCTGTGTCATCCATTTTGGAGGAAAATAGTGATTCAGGAATTTTTCTGACAGCTGTTTCCATGTCCTTATGCTGTTCTTAGGTTGGTTATTTAACCACCTCTTAGCTTGATCTTTTACAGCAAATGGAAACAGTAATAATCTGTAGACATCCTGATCTACTTCTTTATCATGTATTGTGTCAGCAATTTGTAAAAATTGTGTCAGCAATCCTGATGTACTTCTTTATCCTGTGGAAGACCGGAATACTGACAACTTTGCTGCACCATGATAATGAGTTGAGGATTCAACTCAAAGCTACTAACTCCAATGGAGGGTATACAGATACTACTCCCATATGAAGCAGTAGTGGGGTTAGCATATGACCCCAGAGTCCTCCTGGACTGTTCATTTCCACTTAGTTCCATGATGGAGCAAGGGAGATGGTATGGATGCTGATATTGTTTATTTTATTTAATTTATTATATAAAGAAAATTGATTTTTGAAATAATAAAATAAAATAAAATAAAAACCAAAATAAAAATAAAATAAATAAAGAAAGAAAATTAACAATTAAAATTAATAAATATTTGAAAAAATTTATGAAGATTTTTGAAAAAGTAAGGAGGGAGAAAGTGGTTAGGATATTTTTGAAAAAGATATAATTTTTTTAATTCTTAAAAGGGATAAGATTTGAAAAATTTTGAAATTGAAATCTGAATTTTTATAAAAAAATTCGAAAATATGGCTTAAAAATAGTTAGAAAGGATATTTTTTTAAATTTTGAATTTTATGATGAAAGAGAAAAACACATAAAAGACACCAGACTTAAAATTTTAGATCTAATGCTCCTTGTTTTCGAAAATTTTGGAGGGAAAACACCAAGGAACACCAAACTTAAAAATTTTAAGATCAAAACACAGAGAAGACTCAAGAACACTTTGAAGATTCACAAGAACACCAAGAACAAAAGAAAGAACACCAAACTTAAAATTTTTAGAAAACCACAATGAAATTTTCGAAAATTAAAGAGAGATTAACAAGAAAACACCAAACTTAAAGTTTGGCATAAGATTTAATCAAAGAAAATTTTTTTTGAAAAAGGTTTTAAAAAGGGAAGATACCCAATTGCCAAGAACATAAGCCAACGCTCTAGCTAACTGATTTACAAATGTAACGTGTTTTAATAAAAAGATTTATTTTTGAAAACTAATAATTTGAAATTGCACCATAAAAACACAAAAAATACACAAAACAAAACAAACCAAAGATCAAACAAGAGAAATTGACAAGAACAATTTGAAGATCAAGGAAGAACAAGAACATGCAATTCGAAAAATTAAGAGACAAGGAAAAACATGCAACTTACACCAAACTTAGAACAAGACACTAAACTCACGAAAAAAACTGCATAATTGCATTTCGCATTAAAAAAAAAAGATGCACGCACGCATGTGCGTTGTGAAGAAAAGAAATTGAACAGAGAGTCACGCGAGAGCGTGGCTGGAGGCGTGCCCGTGGCATAAATTGTCCCACGCGACCGCGTCCGCGTCGAGTGGGAATACTGGCCTGCCACGCGACCGTGTCACTCACGCGGCTGCGTGCCTTGGAATTCGACGTAGAAAAGGTGTGGTGCACGAATTTGTAATCCGCACAACTAACCAGCAAGTGCACTGGGTCGTCCAAGTAATACCTTACGTGAGTAAGGGTCGATCCCACGGAGACTATTGGTTTGAAGCAAGCTATGTTTATTTTATTATTCTTAGTTAGGATTTCAATTAAAATTATCAGTTTGAATTATTAGAAAATTAAAAGAGCGTGAATTAATTACTTGTAATGCAATAATGGAGAATATGTTGGAGTTTTGGAGATGCTTTGTCCTCTGAATTCGTGTAACATAATGCTTCCTCACTTTCAAAAGTGCAAAGTTCCTTCCATGGCAAGCTGTGTGTAGGGGGATCACCGTTGTCAATGGCTACCGTCCATCCTCTCAGTGAAAATAGTCCAAATGCGCTGTGTTCCAAATGCTCTGTCACAGCACGGCTAATCATCTGTCGGTTCTCAATCAGGTTGGAATAGAATCCAGTGATTCTTTTGCGTCTGTCACTAACGCCCAGCCTTCAGGAGTTTGAAGCTCATCACAGTCATTCAATCCTCGAATCCTACTCGGAATACCACAGACAAGGTTTAGACTTTCCGGATTCTCTTGAATGCCGCCATCAGTCTAGCTTATACCACAAAGATTCTGATTAAGGAATCTAAGAGATACTCATTCAATCTAATATAGAATGGAGGTGGTTGTCAGGCACACGTTCATGGATTGAGGAAGGTGATGAGTGTTACGGATCATCACCTTCTCCATAATTAAGCGTGAATGAACATCTTAGATAGGAACACGCATGTTTGAAGGGAAAACAGAAATAATTGCATTAATTCATCGAGACGCTGCAGAGCTCCTCACCCCCAACAATTGAGTTTAGAGACTCATGCCGTCAAAGAGTATATAATTCAGATCTGAAAATGTTATAAGGTCCAAAATAAGTCTCTAAAAGTTGTTTAAATAGTAAACTAGTAACCTAGGTTTACAGAAAATGAGTAGACTAAGATAATTGGTGCAGAAATCCACTTCTGGGGCCCACTTGGTGTGTGCTGGGGTTGAGACTTAAGTCTCTCACGTGCTTGGGCTATTTCTGGAGTTGAACGCCAGGTTGTAACGTGTTTTGGGCGTTGAACTCCAACTTGTAATCTGTTTCTGGTGCTGGACGCCAGACTGCAACATGGAACTGGCGTTGAACGCCAGTTTACGTCGTCTATCTTTGCGCAAAATATGGACTATTATATATTGCTGGAAAGCCCTGGATGTCTACTTTCCAACCCAGATGAGAGCGCATCAATTGGACTCCTGTAGCTCCAAAACATCTATTCCGAGTGTAGGGAGGTCAGGATCCAACAGCATCAGCAGTCCTTTTTCAGTCTAACTCAGATTTTTGCTCAGCTCCCTTAGTTTCAGCCAGAAAATACCTGAAATCACAGAAAATTACACAAACTCATAGTAAAGTCCAGAAATATGATTTTTGCCTAAAAACTAATAAAATTCTATTAAAAACTAATTAAAACATACTAAAATCTACATGAAATTACCCCCAAAAAGCGTATAAAATATCCGTTCATCATTTACCTTGTTAACTGGACTGCAATAAATTTTGTTTGGCCAATTGGGATACGGACCATTTGTATTGGGCATGTAGAAAGTTTCAGTTTTTAACTTCCCACTAAATTAGTGGGTTGCAATTAAACTTTATTACTGTTTTTTCATTGGAAAGAAACACAACTCACGACTCAAGTCACTTTTGCTTAAGTGCGGAAAAGGACATGTCTTCGAAAGATTTGTCTTCTCACCTTCTTGTCCCTTTCTTTATCTCATTCTTCGTCGAAAAAATGGTAAGAGTAAAAGAAAAGGACGATGTCAAAGTAGTTGAAGTGAACAAGAAAAATCCCTACCATTGGGTCCATGTTGATGTGAAGACTCGTGCATCATCGTGCTTTGATGCCGAGTCGCTTCATAAGCTGAAAGTTCTGAAGCTTGCTAGGGAATGGTCAGGGGTTTATGCTGAACTTCTCCCCTGTACCAGTGAAGAGAGAGTCTGCGAAAGGAGAGTGGATTGGGAGTATTTTTACATGTATACTCCTTGTTTTATTGAGTTGCATGTGAAATTCTCTTTTTCTGATTTTGAATGCAAAGTCTTGACTCAGCTTAATTGTGGTCCCTCGCAATCACACCCTAATTCCTGGGCGTTTCTGTGTGCGTATGAATGTTTGATGTATTTTCTGGAATTTTCCTCTTCTCTAAATGTTTTCTTTTCTTTATTTCAATCGAAAGGGGTGTGGAATGGCCTTTGGATTTTTCTCAGTAGTTTTCCCGAACGCTCCATTTTTCTTTTATATAAGTCTTCCTTTAAAAACTTTAAATCCTTGTTTGTAAAGGTCAGATTGTTAGAGACCAATACTCTTTTTATTTAGATAGTGAATTGATAGAGAAGTATCCTCTGTATTGGTGTTCAGAGCCAATGCAGATTCTCGAAGTTGTTGAGAGGAGTGAGGAGGAAGACCTCTTTTTAGATTTTCTAATAGAAAATTTTGCTGCTGGTGAATGCTTGTCTATTCTCGATTTGTTACATTTTGAGAAGAAAAATGATAAAGAAGGGTTGAAAGCATATATAGTAACATGAACCTGTGTTTTAATTTTTAATGATTTCTGATTGTTGATGTATTATTGTTGTTTCTTGTAGGTGGTGAAGAAAACTGGGGGAGATGCTGCTCATTCTGCTGCTCAACCTTTTGTTTCTATAAAGAGGAAGAGAGACGAGTTGGATAAGTCTTTGGAAGCCATATCCGAAGAAGGTAAGGGTTCCATAGTTGGTGATAAATCAGTTTTCGACAGGCAGAAAAGACTTCACGGATTTATTGAGGGAGTGAATTCCCAGTCTCTTTGGAGCGATCAATTTTCCATTGGTGAGCTTGCTGACTGGGTTTCCCATTATCTTGGGGATATGCGGCTGACTCGCCAAACTGGTGTAGAAGGAATGGGGAAATTTATCCATAGTGAGCTTTTTGCTTTATAATTTTATTTTTGATATGTACTCGTCATTGATTAGTTTTTATGTAGATTGTGGCTTCACGCTTGTTATATGTTAGGCATGTGACCGAGTTGTTGGGAGTAGAGCAATAAGTTGCTGTGGACAAGGTGATTAATTTAGAGCGATCTATGAAGGAGAGGGACGATGTTATTGTTGACGTGACTGCAAAGATGAAAAGTGGGGAGGAAGAAATTGTGAAGCTTCAAGATCATATCCGTCTTCTCCAAGCGAAGATCAAGGAAAATGACAAGATGAAGGGTGAGATGACATCTTGAATTCATGAACTGGAAGAAGAGGAGCTTGAAATGTTTGCTACAAGGTTTGACCGTGTTGTTAGTCAGGTCTCCTTATTTTTGCCCGAATTTGATGCTGGTCAACTAGATGTGACAAAAATTGTGATCGATGGGAAGCTTGTTGAGGACGAGGTTGGTGAGGAGCATGATGAAAATGTCACCCCCTGAAGAGTTTGAAATATTTGTAATTTTCAAGATTTGTTGTTTTTTTAATTGTAAAATTTGGTAACCGAATTTAAATCGATTTTGTTTTGTAGACTACTAATCTGACTTATATGTCAGTTTGACTACGAGTTTCAAATTTTGAATGCATGCCTGTGGATATTGCTATTAAGTTGTGTTTTTTGTTGGTTTTGGATGATTGACTATAAATGTCAATACAATGAATGGAAAAGAAAAAAAGTTAGTGCATTTTTATTGATATGTAGATGACCTTTTTGTTCTGAAAGGCATGGAGTGGTCGGCCTCGTTAAAACCTGTCCGAGTAAAACCCTCCTTAGGGAAAAATTGTCGTGATCAGGGAAAACAGTACCTGTCCACTCCACTTTGTTTACAAAGAGAAGTTAGCTATAATAGATCTCCAGAGATAAAATGTTCCATGTGTTGGGGAGGGCTGTTCCATATAGCTTTTTGAGACAATAAGCTCCTTTTCCAATGACTTCGGATATTCGGAAGGGGCCCTCCCAATTAGCAGCTAATTTTCCATGCCCTGGTAGTTTCCGAACTTCTTCTATTTGCCTTAACACCAAGTCTCCTTGTTTTAGAGTTCTCAGTCGTACTTTCTTGTTATATTGCTTTTGCATAGCCAATTGCATGGATCTTTGTCTGAGCTCAGTTAGGCATCAGTCTTCACTTATTATATCAAGCTAGGCTGATTTGGCTTCCATATTGGCACGTTCGTCAAAGTATTCGGTCAAAGTTGACCCCTGACCGACTTCTACGAGAATCATGCAGTCCGTGCCATATACTAATCGGAACGGGCTTTCTTTTGTTGTGGATTGTGGTATTGTGTTATAACTCCACAAGATTTCTGGTATGAGTTCGGCCCAGCATCCCTTAGCGTCTATTAACTTTTTCTTTAAAGCCTACAAAATGACTTTGTTAGCTAGCTCTGCGAGCCCATTATTTTGTGGGAGCTCGATTGAGAAAAACGATGTTTAATATGAAGGTCAGATAAAAATGAGGCTATTTTCTTATCAGCAAATTTCTGACCATTATCAGAAACAATTTCCATAGGCAGACCATATCTACATATAATATATTTCCAAATGAACGTTTGTACCTTGTCTGAGGTTATTATCGCGAGTGGCTGTGCTTTTATCCACCTTGAGAAGTAATCAATTGCTACTAATAGGAATTTTACCTATCTTAGTACTACCGGGAATAGGCCAAGTATATCCATCCCCATTTATGAAAAGGCCAACTATCGTCTGAAGTGTGCAGTGATGGCGAAAAATTGATTCTGCACAAACTTACCAGCAAGTGTACCGGGTCATATCAAGTAGTAAAACTCACAAACGTGAGGTCAATCCCACAGAGATTGATAGATCAAGCAACTTTAGTTGGGTGATTAATCTAGTTAAGCGAAATATTGAGAGATTTTCAGTGAAATTAACTTGACAAAATGTAAATTGCGGAGAATATATATTGCTGAATGTAAATTGGCAGAAACTTAAATGGCAAGAAACTTAAATGACTAAAATTTAAAGAGCAAGAAACTAAAAGAGCTTAATCTTAAATTGTAAGAAATATAAATGACTGAATCTTAGAGTGCAAGAAAGTAAAATTGTAGAATATAAATTGAAGTGAAACTTAAATTTCATGAATTATAAAGGGAAATGGGTGCAGGGAATCAAAACAGTAATGAACAATTTAAATTAAAGTGAAATCAGAGAGATCTAAATTGAGGAAATTCAAAAAAATGATTCATTAGGGATTGGAGATATCATAATCCATCATGAATCAAATGGGTCTCAACTCTTTTCTTAATCATATGAGTAGATCTATGGCGGATTGAAATTGATTGGATCCCAATTTCTTGGCAATCCAATCTCTCTAATCACAATCAATCTTTCCAATTCCTTGATCTAACTGTCATGAGAAGAGTAAGAGCACTGGTGCACGAAATCGCAATCACGCTTTTGCAATTCTGCACAACTAACCAGCAAGTGCACTGGGTCGTCCAAGTAATACCTTACTGAGTAAGGGTCGATCCCACGGAGATTGTCGGCTTGAAGCAAGCTATGGTTATCTTGTAACTCTTAGTCAGGATATCAATAATTCGTGATTCTTTTGCGTCTG
This sequence comes from Arachis duranensis, assembly GCF_000817695.3. Lineage (NCBI taxonomy): Eukaryota > Viridiplantae > Streptophyta > Magnoliopsida > Fabales > Fabaceae > Arachis > Arachis duranensis. The sequence goes on along the minus strand of NC_029776.3, from coordinate 52,473,224 downwards.
TCACTAACGCCCCACAATCGCGAGTTTGAAGCTCGTCACAGTCATTCAATCCTTGAATCCTACTCAGAATACCACAGACAAGGTTTAGACCTTCCGAATTCTCAAGAATGCCGTCATCAATTCTAGCTTATACCACGAAGATTCCGATTAAGGGATCCAAGAGATATCCACTCAATCTAAGGTAGAACGGAGGTGGTTGTCAGGCACACATTCATAGGTGAGAATGATTATGAGTGTCACGGATCATCACATTCATCAAGTTGAGGAACAAGTGCTATCTTAGAATGGAAGCAAGCGTGATTGAATGAAAAACAGTAGTAATTGGATTAATCCATCAAGACACAGCAGAGCTCCTCACCCCCAACCATGGGGTTTAGAGACTCATGCCATAGAAGGTACAGTATGAAATGTGTAAAGTGTCATCCGATAAAGATACAATGTCAAGAGGTCCTACTTATAGTGAACTAGTAACCTAGGATATACAAAAATGAGTAAATGATGTAAAAATCCACTTCTAGGTCCACTTGGTGTATGCTTGGGTTGAGCATTGAAGCTTTCATGTGTAGAGACTTTTCCTGGAGTTAAACGCCAGCTTTTGTGCCAGTTTGGGCGTTTAACTCCAACTTTTGTGCCAGTTCCGGCGTTAAACGCCGGGAATTCTGAAGCTGATTTGCAACGCCGGTTTGGGCCATCAAATCTCGGGTAAAGTATAGACTATTATACATTTCTGGAAAGCCAAGGATGTCTACTTTCCAACGCAATTGAAAGCACACCAATTGGGCTTCGGTAGCTCCTGAAAATCCACTTCGAGTGAAGGGAGGTCAGAATCCAACAGCATCTACAGTCCTTTTCAGCCTCTGAATCAGATTTTTGCTCAAGTCCCTCGATTTCAGCCTAGAAAATACCTGAAATCACAGAAAAACACACAAACTCATAGTAAAGCCCAGAAAAGTGAATTTTAAATAAAATATAATAAAAACATACTAAAAACTAACTAAAATGTACTAAAAACATACTAAAAATAGTGCCAAAAAGCGTATAAATTATCCGCTCATCACAACTCCAAACTTAAATTGTTGCTTGTCCCCAAGCAACTGAAAATCAAAGAGGATAAAAGAAGAGAATATGCTATAGACTCCGAAATATCAATGAAACTTAGCTCCAATTAGATGAGCGGGACTAGTAGCTTTTTGCCTCTGAACAGTTTTGGCATCTCACTTTATCCTTTGGAGTTCATAATGATTGGCTTCTATAGGAACTCAAAATCCAGATAGTGTTATTGATTCTCCTAGTTAAGTATGTTGATTCTTGAACATAGCTACTTCATGAGTCTTGGCCGTGGCCCAAAGCACTCTGTTTTCCAGTATTACCTCCGGATACATACATGCCACAGACACATAACTGGGTGAACCTTTTTAGATTGTGACTCAGCTTTGCTAGAGTCCCCAATTAGAGGTGTCCAGGGTTCTTAAGCACACTCTTTTTGCTCTGGATCACGACTTTAATCGCTCAGTCTCAAGTTTTCACTTGACACCTTCACGCCAAAAGCACATGGTTAGGGACAGCTTGGTTCAGCCGCTTTAGGCCAGGATTTTATTCCTGTGGGCCCTCCTATCCACTGATACTCAAAGCCTTGGATCCTTTTTATTCTACCCTTGCCTTTTAGTTTAAAAGGGCTATTGGCTTTTCTGCTTGCTTTTTTTTCACTGCTTTTTCTTGCTTCAAGAACCAATTTGATGATTTTTCAGATCCTCAATAACATTTCTCGTTTTCCATCATTCTTTCAAGAGCCAACAATTTTTACATTCTTAAAACAACAAATTCAAAAGACATATGCACTGTTCAAGCATTCATTCAGAAAACAAAAAGTATTGTCACCACATCAAGCTAATTCAACTAGTTTCAAAGATGAATTCGAAATCCTGTACTTCTTGTTCTTTTGTGATTAAAGCATTTTTCATTTAAGAGAGGTGATGGATTCATAGGACATTTATAGCTTTAAGACATGAACTTTAAATTTTATTAATCAAAGAATAAGAACAAGACTCAAAGATAATTATAAGAGAAGACTAGAAAAACAGAAAATTAAAAACAGAAATTTAAAGGACTCTAAAATTGATTCCTAATGATAGAGGTTATCACAGAGTTAGGACTCAATGGTGCACGAAATTGTGAACAATACTTTTTCACAACTCTCATAATCCCCGGTCATGAACCCCAAAAACTTGGTAGCTCAATACCATGGCATTACACAACTTCGCACAACTAACCAGCAAGTGCACTGGGTCGTCCAAGTAATAAACCTTACGTGAGTAAGGGTCGATCCCACGGAGATTGTTAGTATTGAAGCAAGCTATGGTCATCTTGTAAATCTTAGTCAGGCAAACTCAATTGGTAATGGTGATGAACGAAAATAACACAAAGGTAAAGATAGAGATACTTATGTAATTCATTGGTAGGAACTTCAGATAAGCGCATGAAGATGCCTTCCCTTCCGTCTCTCTGCTTTCCTACTGTCTTCATCCAATCCTTCTTACTCCTTTCCATGGCAAGCTTGTATAGGGTTTCACCGTTGTCAATGGCTACCTCCCATCCTCTCAGTGAAAACGATTGCA
>NC_029776.3:52468648-52469337 GCF_000817695.3 Arachis duranensis | reverse complement strand
AGTTTTGGCATCTCACTCTATCCTTTGAAATTCAGAATGGTTGGCTTCTTTAGGAACTCAGAGTCCAGATAGTGTTAATGATTCTCCTAGTAAGGTATGATGATTCTTGAGCATAGCTATTTATTGAGTCTTGGCTGTGGCCCAAAGCACTCTGTCTTCCAGTATTACCACCGGATACATACATGCCACAGACACATAATTGGGTGAACCTTTTCAGATTGTGACTCAGCTTTGCTAAAGTCCCCAATTAGAGGTGTCCAGGGTTCTTAAGCACACTCTTATTTGCCTTGGATCACAACTCTTATTTCTCTCTTTTTTTTTTCGATTTTCTTTTTCCTTTTTTTTTCGGTTTTTTTTTTTGAATAGAAATGCTTTTTCTTGCTTCAAGAATCATTTTTATGATTTTTCAGATCCTCAGTAACATGTCTCCTTTTTCATCATTCTTTCAAGAGCCAACATTCATGAACCACAAATTCAAGATACATATGCACTGTTTAAGCATACATTCAGAAAACAAAAGTATTGCCACCACATCAAAATAATTAAACTGTTATAAAATTCAAAATTCATGCAATTCTTCCTTTTTCAATTAAGCACATTTTTTTTTCAAGAAAGGTGATGGATTCATAGGACATTCATAACTTTAAGGCATAGACACTAAGACACTAATGATCACAAGACACAAACAC
>NC_029776.3:52462790-52465299 GCF_000817695.3 Arachis duranensis | reverse complement strand
CCTCCTGCAGAGCTATCCAAAGACATCTTGGATAGTTTAGAGAGACCATCATAGAAAATTCCAATGATGCTCCATTCGGAAAGCATGTCAGAGGGACACTTTTTGATTAATTGTTTGTATCTTTCCCAAGCTTTATAGAGGGATTCTCCTTCCTTCTGTCTGGAGGTTTGGACTTCCACTCTAAGCTTGCTCAATTTTTTGAGGTGGAAAGAACTTTTCCAAGAAGGCATTGACTAGCTTTTCCCAAGAGTCCAGGCTTTCTTTAGGTTGAGAGTCCAACCATGTTCTAGCTCTGTCTCTTACAGCAAAAGGGAATAGCATTAGTCTGTAGACCTCAGGGTCAACCCCATTAGTCTTGACAGTGTCACAGATTTGCAAGAACTCAGCTAAAAACTGATGAGGATCTTCCAATGGAAGTCCATGGAACTTGCAATTCTGTTGCATTAGAGAAACTAATTGAGGCTTAAGCTCAAAGTTGTTTGCTCCAATGGCAGGGATAGAGATGCTTCTCCCATAGAAGTCGGGAGTAGGTGCAGTAAAGTCACCCAGCACCTTCCTTGCATTGTTGGCATTGTTGTTGTTTTCGGCTGCCATTTGTTCTTCTTCCTTGAAGAATTCGGTCAGGTGCTCTAAAGAGAGTTGTGCTTTGGCTTCTCTTAGCTTTCTCTTCAAGGTCCTTTCAGGTTCAGGATCAGCCTCAACAAGAATGCCTTTGTCTTTGCTCCCGCTCATAAGAAAGAGAAGGGAACAAGAGAATGTGGAATCCTCTATGTCACAGTATGGAGATTCCTTTAGGTGTCAGAGGAAAAGAAGAGTAGAAGACAGGAGTGGAAAAATTCGAACTTAACAGAGAAGATGGAGTTCGAATTTTGCATTAAGGGATAGTGTTAGTCCATAATTAGAAGGATGTGAGAAGGAGGGAAGTCATTTTCGAAAATTAAGTGAAAAATTTTGAAAACATTTTTGAAAAACATTACTTAATTTTTGAAAATGAAAGTGGGAAAGAAATAAAGTGATTTTTGAAAAAGATTTTGAATTTAGAAATCAAAAGGATTTGATTGAAAACTATTTTGAAAAAGATGTGGTTAAGAAGATATGATTGATTTTAAAAAGATGTGATTGAGAAGATATGATTTGAAAAATATTTTAAAAAGATTTGATTTAAAAACTTGACTAACAAGAAAAGATATGATTCAAACATTAAACCTTTCTCAACAGAAAAGGTAACATACTTGAAATGTTGAATCAAATCATCAATTGATAGTAAGTATCTTGAAAAAGGAAAGAAGTTAATTTTGAAAAAGATTTGATTGAAAAATTGATTTGAAAAAGATTTGATTTTGAAAGGATTTTGAAAACTTAGAAAAAAATTTGATTTGAAAACAAAATCTTCCCTTCTAGCCATCCTGGCGTTAAACGCCCAGAATGGTATCCATTCTGGCGTTTAACGCCCAAAACGCTACCCTTTTGGGCGTTAAACGCCCAACCAGGTACCCTGGCTGGCGTTTAAACGCCAGTCTGTCCTTCTTCACTGGGCGTTTTGAACGCCCAGCTTTTTTTGTGCAATTCCTCTGCTGTATGTTCTGAATCTTCAATTCTCTGTATAATTGACTTGAAAAGACACAAATTAAAAATATTTTTGGATTTTTGATAATAAGGACAAACCAAAATGCAACAAGAATCAAATAACAATGCATGCAAGACACCAAACTTAGCAGTTTGTATACTACTGACACTAACAAAATGAAAATGCATATGAGACACACAAAACACTCAAGTCAATATAATTCAAAGATCAGAGCACGAAAATTATCAAGAACATCTTGAAGATCATTAAGACATATGAATGCATGCAATTGACACCAAACTTATGATGAGATACTAGACTCAAACAAGAAATATTTTTTTATTTTATGATTTTGTAAAAATTTTTTTGTGTTTTTCGAAAATTAAGTGGAAAAAGGCATCAAAATTCTTAATGAGAATTCCAGGAATCAGTGCAATGCTAGTCTAAGACTCCGGTCCAGGAATTAGACATGGCTTCACAGCCAGCCAAGCTTTCAAAGAAAGCTTCGGTCCAAAACACTAGACATGGCCAGAGGCCAGCCAAGCCTTAGCAGATCACTGCTCCAAAAGCAAGATTGATAAGAAATCAACAAGCTCTTGTCATGATAAGTTGAAACCTCGGTCCAATGAGATTAGACATGGCTTCTCAGCCAGCCAGATTTCAACAAATCATTATGAAACTCTAGAATTCATCTTCAAGAATTTCGAAAAAAATAAATACCTAATCTAAGCAACAAGATGAACCTTCAGTTGTCCAAACTCAACAATCCCCGGCAACGGCGCCAAAAACTTGGTAGCGCGAAATTGTGAACAATACTTTTCACAACTCTCATAATCCCCGGACATGAACCCCAAAAACTTGGTAGCTCAATACCATGGCATTACACAACTTCGCACAACTAACCAGCAAGTGCACTGGGTCGTCCAAGTAATAAACCTTACG
>NC_029776.3:52456885-52461978 GCF_000817695.3 Arachis duranensis | reverse complement strand
ACGCCGGTTTGGGCCATCAAATCTTGGGCAAAGTATGGACTATCATATATTGCTGGAAAGCCCAGGATGTCTACTTTCCAACGCCGTTGAGAGCGCGCCAATTGGGCTTCTGTAGCTCCAGAAAATCCACTTCGAGTGCAGGGAGGTCAGAATCCAACAGCATCTGCAGTCCTTTTTGGTCTCTGAATCAGATTTTTGCTCAGGTCCCTCAATTTCAGCCAGAAAATACCTGAAATCACAGAAAAACACACAAACTCATAGTAAAGTCCAGAAAAGTGAATTTTAACTAAAAACTAATAAAAATATACTAAAAACTATCTAGATCATACCAAAAATATACTAAAAACAATGCCAAAAAGTATACAAATTATCCGCTCATCACTCAACAACCTTGATTTTGAGAAGTGGATGCTCCCTCAACTTGTGGGGTATTTGACCCTTCAAGGGAGAGCTTCTGGCGCTTCAGCTCCTGTAGCTCACGCCCCTGCTTCTCTTGTTTCTTTAGCAATTTGCAGAGCATGCAGTTTTGATTCTGCTTTTCTTCCTTAATTTATTCCATAGCTTCTTGCAGCTTTGCAACAGATGCTTCTAGGCTGGCCCAGTAGTCAATTTCAGGAAGTTCAGGGAGGAATTCCTGTGCCCTCCTTTTGATAGAGTTATCTTGCATTTGTCCTTCCATTGACTTCTTGGTGATTGGATGTTCAATTGGGATGAATTCATCTACTCCCATCCTCACCCCAGCATCTTTACATAGCAAAGAGATTAAGCTTGGGTAAGCCAGTTTGGCTTCAGTGGAGTTCTTGGTTGCAATTGTGTAAATCTCACAAGCAATCAGATGATGAATCTCCACTTCTTTTCCTAGCATAATGCAATGAATCATCACTGCTCTCTTGACCGTGACCTCAGAACGGTTGCTAGTGGGCAATATAGAACGCCCAATGAAGTCTAGCCAACCTCTTGTAATTGGTTTGAGATCTCCCCTCTTGAGTTGGTTTGGGACACCTTTTGAATTGGTTGTCCACTTAGTTCCAGGGAGGCATATGTCCTCTAGAACTTGATCCAACCCCTTATCTACTCTCACCATTCTCCTATTAAAGGATTCATGATCATCTTGTAGTTGAGGTAATTTGAAGACCTCTCTTATTTTGTCCAGATGGAAGTAAATAATTCTCCCTCTGACCATAGTTCTATAGGTATGAAAAGTAGTTCCAGTCATTCTCTGCTTATCTATCAGCCACAGATTTGAGTAGAATTCCTGAACCATGTTTCTTCCAACCTTTGTCTCAGGGTTGGTTAAAACTTCCCATCATCTGGTTTGAATTTGCTCTTGGATCTCCGGATATTCATCTTCTTTCAGATCGAATCTGACTTCCGGGATCACTGACCTCAGACCCATTATTTTGTGGTAATGGTCTGCATGTTCTTTGGTTAAGAACTTCTCTTGATTCCAAAGATTCTTTGGATTATTCTCTTTCTTTCCTTTTGAATTGGTTTGTTTTCCCTTAGGAGCCATGATCTTGATAAATCTTGGTTTAGTGATCACGGAAAAGCACACCAAACTTAGAGGTTTGCTTGCCCTCAAGCAAAAGAAAGGAAAGAGGAGAGAGAGGAGGAGAGCAAATTCGAATGGTGGGGAGAGGGGGATGGACGAACGTGTATTTATAAGGGAGGGGGAAGAGATTTCGAAAATTTTGAAGGAGATTTGAGAAGATATGGAAAGAATTTGAGAAGATATTTGAGTTTTTGAAGAAGATTTGGAAAGGATTTGAAAGAGATTTGAAGAATGATTTAGAAATTGTTTAATTTTTGAAATTTGAGAGTGAATGATGAGAGTTTGTAATGTGTTTATACAAAAAATTATGGATCAAAACAATAAAGTTTGAAAAAATTTGAAGTGGAAAACAAAATCTCTGTCCCCCACCTTTCTGGAGTTAAACGCCTAAATATTGGCCATTATGGGCGTTTAACGCCCAGCCAGGTACCCTGGCTGGCGTTAAACGCCAGAAACCCCTTCATCATTGGGCTTTTTGCTAAACGCCCAGGATGCTGCAATCCTGGCGTTAAACGCCCAGAATGGTACCCATTCTGGCGTTTAACACCCAAAATGGTACCTTTACTAGCGTTAAACGCTCAGAATGGTATATATTCTGGCGGTTAACGCCCAGAGTACCCTTTACTGGCATTTTCTTGCCAGCAAACTCCTTTTCTCTGCTTTTTGCACTGAATCCTTTTGTAACTTTGTGAATTCCTTCAATTTTGATGATCAACCTTGAAGAATGTATGTCAATATTCTATTAAGTAAAATAAATAACCTGCTAATGGCTGGGTTGCCTCCCAGCAAGCGCTTCTTTATTGTCTTTAGCTGGACCTTTACTGAGCTTCATTCAAGCCTCAGTTTTTAGCATTCTTGCTCAAAATTGCTTTCAAGATAATGTTTGATCCTCTGTCCATTAACAATGAACTTTTTGTCAGAATCAATATCTTAAAGCTCAACATATCCATATGGTGACACTCCTGTAATCACATACGGACCCCTCCACCGGGATTTAAGTTTTCCTGGGAATAGTCTGAGCCTAGAGTTGAAGAGCAGAACTTTTTGTCCTGGCTCAAAGACTCTGGATGACAACTTTTTGTCATGCCACTTCTTTGCCTTTTCCTTATAAATTTTTGCATTTTCAAAGGCACTGAGTCTGAACTCTTCTAGCTCATTTAGCTGGAGCAGTCTTTTTTCACCAGCTAACTTAGCATCCATGTTTAGGAATCTGGTTGCCCACAGGCCTTCCCATACACAAGTTGGTATGGAGAGGTTCCTATAGGAGTCTTGAATGCTGTTCTGTATGCCCACAGAGCATCATCCAAGCTCTTTGCCCAATCCTTTCTACGAGCAATTACAGTTTGTTCCAGGATTCTTTTTAGCTCTCTATTAGAGACTTCAGCTTGCCCATTGGTCTGTGGATGATACGGAGTTGCTACTTTGTGGCTAATTCCATATCGGACCATAGCAGAGTACAGCTGTTTGTTGCAGAAACGAGTGCCCCCATCACTGATTAGTACTCGGGGAACACCAAACCTACTGAAGATGTGTTTCTGGAGGAATTTCAGCACTGTTTTGGTATCATTATTGGGTGTGGCAATTGCTTCTACCCATTTAGATACATAATCTACTGCCACCAGAATATAAGTGTTGGAGTATGATGGTGGGAAGGGACCCATGAAGTCAATACCCCATACATCAAACAATTTAATCTCTAAGATCCCTTGTTGAGGCATAGCGTAACCATGAGGCAAGTTACCAGCTCTTTGGCAACTGTCACAGTTAGGCACAAACTCTCGGGCATCCCTATAGAGAGTAGGCCAGTAGAAGCTACTTTGAAGGACTTTAGTGGCTGTTCGCTCACTTCCGAAATGTCCCCCATACTGTGATCCATGGCAATGCCATAGGATCCTTTGTGCTTCCTCTCTAGGTATACATTTGCGGATCATTCCATCTGCACATCTCTTAAAGTGATATGGCTCATCCCATAGGTAGTACTTGGCATCTGAAATTAATTTTTTTCTTTGCACCCTGCTATACTCCTGGGGTATGAACCTCACAGCTTTATAGTTTGCAATATCTGCAAACCATGGTTCTTCCTGAATGGCAAAGAGTTGCTCATCTGGAAAGGTCTCAGAGATCTCAATAGAGGGGAGGGATGCCCCAGCTACTGGTTCTATCCGGGACAAGTGATCAGCTACTTGATTCTCTGTCCCTTTTCTGTCTCTTATTTCTATATCAAACTCTTGCAGAAGCAACACCCATCTTATGAGCCTGGGTTTTGAATCCTGCTTTGTGAGTAAGTATTTAAGAGCAGCATGGTCAGTGTACACAATCACTTTTGACCCTACTAAGTAGGATCTAAACTTGTCAATGGCATAAACCACTGCAAGTAACTCTTTTTCTGTGGTTGTGTAATTCTTCTGTGCGTCATTCTGAACACGGCTAGCATAATAAATGACGTGAAGAAGCTTGTTGTGCCTCTGTCCCAACACTGCACCAATGGCATGGTCACTGGCATCACACATTAGTTCGAATGGTAATGTCCTATCTGGTGCAGAGATGACTGGTGCTGTGACCAGCTTGGCTTTCAGGGTCTCAAATGCCTGCAGACACTCTGTGTCAAGCACAAATGAAATATTATTGGTTGTTTGAAAACAAAAATATGGATTCTTGAAGCAAAGGAAACAACAAAAAAAAAAGAAAAAAAGAGAAAAAAGAAGAAAACCAAGAAAAGGGTCCAAGGTTTTGAGCATCAATGGTTAGGAGGGTCAAATTTGGCCTAAAAAGGTCAAATGAGTTACTATCCCTAACTATATGCTTGTGGTGTGAAGGTATCAAGTAAAATGCTTGAGACTGAGCAGGTTACTTAGAGGTTTTGCAATTTTTAAAAAATCTTTTATGAACCTTCTGTAAAATCCTACATGCCCTAGAAAGCTTCTGATTGCCTTAACATTGGTAGGTGGTGGTAATTTTTAAATTAATTCTATCTTTGCTTGATCCACCTCTATTCCCTTGCCTGAAATTTTGTGCCCAAGGACAATTCCTTCAGTCACCATAAAGTGACATTTCTCCCAGTTTAAGACCAGGTTAGTCTCTTGGCACCTTTTCAGGACAAGTGCGAGATGATTAAGACAGGAGCTGAATGAGTCTCCATACACTGAGAAGTCATCCATGAAGACTTCCAGCAACTTCTCTACCATATCAGAGAAGATGGATAGCATGCATCTCTGAAAAGTTGCAGGTGCATTACATAGACCAAAAGGCATTCTCCTGTAGGCAAACACGCCAGAAGGGCAAGTGAACGCTATTTTCTCTTGGTCTTGAGGATCTACTGCAATTTGGTTGTAACCTGAATAGCCATCCAAAAAGCAGTAATAATCATGACCCGCTAGTCTTTCTAGCATTTGGTCTATGAATGGTAAAGGAAAATGATCCTTTCTGGTGGCTGTACTGAGCCTTCTGTAGTCAATACACATACGCCACCCTGTAACTGTTCTTGTGGGAACCAGTTCATTCTTCTCATTATGAACCACTGTCATGCCTCCCTTCTTGGGGA
>NC_029776.3:52455693-52456707 GCF_000817695.3 Arachis duranensis | reverse complement strand
GCATTATCTTTCAATAGGATCTTGTGCATGCATCTTGCTGGGCTAATGCCCTTAAGATCACTTATGGACCACCCAAGAGCTATCTTATGTGTCCTTAGCACTTGAATTAGTGCTTCCTCTTCCTGTGAGTTTAAAACAGAGCTTATAATCACTGGAAAAGTGTCACCTTCTCCCAGAAATGCATACTTCAGGGATAGTGGTAGTGGTTTGAGCTCAGGTTTGGGAGGCTTATCCTCTTCCTGAGGAATGTTTAGAGGTTCTTTTATTTCCTCTGGTTCCTCCAGGTCAGGCTGAATATCCTTAAAGATATCCTCTAGCTCTGATTCGAGACTCTTAGTCATATTGATCTCTTCCACCAAAGAGTCAATAATATCAGCGCTCATGCAGTCATTTAATGTATCTGGATGCTGCATAACTTTGACAGCATTCAACTTGAACTCATCCTCATTGACTCTCAGGGTCACTTCCCCTTTTTGTACATCAATGAGAGTTCGTCCAGTTGCTAGGAAGGGTCTTCCTAGGATGAGAGTTGCACTCTTATACTCCTCCATTTCCAGTACTACAAAGTCAGTTGGAAAGGCAAATGGCCCAACCTTGACAATCATGTCCTCAATTATGCCTGATGGATATTTAATAGAGCTATCAGCAAGTTGGAGACATATCCGGGTTGGTTTGACTTCTTCAGTCAACCCAAGCTTTCTGATAGTGGATGCAGGTATTAGGTTGATACTTGCTTCAAGGTCACATAGGGCTGTCTTGGTACAAGCACCTTCTAATGTGCATGGTATCATAAAGCTTCCTGGATCTTGAAGCTTCTCTGGTAAGCTTTTTAGAATGACTGCACTGCATTCTTCAGTGAGAAACACCTTTTCAGTTTCTCTCCAATCCTTCTTATGACTTAAGATCTCTTTCATTAACTTAGCATAAGAAGGTATTTGCTAAAGTGCCTCTGCGAACGGAATCTTTATTTCAAGAGTTCTTAGATAGTCTGCAAAGCGGGCAAATTGTTTATCT
>NC_029776.3:52438434-52455563 GCF_000817695.3 Arachis duranensis | reverse complement strand
TTAGAGGGGTTACTATCAGCACTCTCAGGTGTCTGATTCCTCATTGGCGTTTGAACGCCAGGATTGGGTGAGGAATGGGCGTTTAACGCCAACTTTTCCCCCCTTTCTGGCGTTTGAACGCCAGGAGTATTCCTCTCTGGGCTCTTACTGTCCTCAGAGGGATTTTGGGCAGTGGTTTGGTTATCCTCTGTCAGTTGTTCCTTTCTTGCCTTTTTGTCACTTTGAGCAGTGTTATTCAATGTCTTCCCACTCCTCAGTTGAACTGCTTGGCATTCTTCTATTATCTGTTTAGATAACTGCTGTTTTGTCTGATTCAACTGTGATTCTATATTCTTGTTAGAAATTTTAGTTTCTTGGAACATCTTGTTAAATTCTGCTAACTGTTTTGTCATCAGGAGTAATTGCTGATTAAGCTCAACAACCTGTTCTTGAGGATTAGGATCAGTAGTTACTGCCATGGCTTCTTCTTTTGTAGAGGGCTCACTACTAGAGTACCAATGTTGATTTCTAGCAACAGTATCTATGAGTTTTTGAGCCTCTTCAATCGTCTTTCTCATGTGTATAGATCCACCAGCTGAGTGGTCTAAAGACATCTGAGCTTTTTCTGTAAGCCCATAGTAGAAGATGTTTGTACCTACTCTGAAAACATTTCAGAGGGGCATTTCCTTAGCATACCTCTATACCTCTCCCAGGCATTATAAAGGGATTCATTATCCTCTTGTTTAAAGCCTTGGATGTCCAACCTCAGCTGTGTCATCCTTTTTGGAGGGTAAAATTGATTCAGGAATTTGTCTGATAACTGTCTCTATGTTTTTATACTTGCTGTGGGTTGGTTATTCAACCACCTCTTAGCTTGATATTTTACAGCAAATAGAAACAGTAATAATCTGTAGACATCTTGATCCACTTCTTTATCACGTACTGTATCAGCAATTTGTAAGAACTGTGCCAGAAACTCAGTAGGTTCTTCCTGTGGAAGACAGGAATACTGGCAATTTTGCTGCACCATGATAATGAGTTGAGGATTTAGCTCAAAGCTGCTTGCTTTAATGGGAGGTATACAGATACTACTCCCATATGCAGCTGTAATGGGGTTAGCATATGACCTCAGAGTCCTTTTGGACTGCTCAATTCCACTTAGGTCCATGATGGAAAAAGGGAGATGATGTGGATATTATTATATTTTATTTTTTTTATATTAATTAAAAGTGGCCGAAAATAATAAAATAAAATGAATGAAAAATAAAATAAAAATTCAAAAACCAAAAGAGAATAAAATCAAAGCAAATTGAAAACTAAAGAAAATCAAACACAAATTTTCGAAAATTTAAAGGAAAACACAAAGAAGACACCAAACTTAGAATTTTTATAGGTAAAGAAACATCTAAGACTATGCAATTTCGAAAAAAAAAAATTAAGAGAAAGTAAAAGCATGCAATTGACACCAAACTTAAAATATGAAACTAGACTCAAATAAAAGACTCTAAACCAACAAAAATAAAATATTCCTAATCTAAGCAACAAGATAGACCGTCAGTTGTCCAAACTCGAACAATCCCTGGCAACGGCACCAAAAACTTGGTGCACGAAATCGCAATCACACTTTTGCAATTCTGCACAACTAACCAGCAAGTGCACTGGGTCATCCAAGTAATACCATACGTGAGTAAGGGTCGATCCCACGGAGATTGTCGGCTTGAAGCAAGCTATGGTTATCTTGTAACTCTTAGTCAGGATATCAATAATTCTCAGGTTTAATTGTGAAAAGTAAAAGAACATGAAATAGATACTTGTTTTGCAGTAATGGAGAATAGGTTGAGGTTTTGGAGATGCTCTATCTTCGGAATCTCTGCTTTCCTACTGTCTTCTTCTTCATGCACGCAAGGTTCCTTCCATGGCAAGCTGTATGTAGGGTTTCACTGTTGTCAATGGCTACCTCCCATCCTCTCAGTGAAAATGTTCAACGCGCTCTGTCACAGCACGGCTATTCATCTATCGGTTCTCGATCATGTCGGAATAGAATCCAGTGATTCTTTTGCGTCTGTCACTAACGCTCCATAATCGCGAGTTTGAAGCTCATCACAGTCATTCAATCCTTGAATCCTACTCAGAATACCATAGACAAGGTTTAGACCTTCCGGATTCTCAAGAATGCCGCCATCAATTCTAGCTTATACCACGAAGATTCCGATTAAGGGATCCAAGAGATATCCACTCAATCTAAGGTAGAACGGAGGTGGTTGTTAGGCACACGTTCATAGGTGAGAATAATGATGAGTGTCACGGATCATCACATTCATCAAGTTAAGGAACAAGTGATATCTTAGAATGGAAGCAGGCGTGATTGAATGAAAAACAGTAGTAATTGGATTAATCCATCAAGACACAGCAGAGCTCCTCACCCCCAACCATGGGGTTTAGAGACTCATGCCATAGAAGGTACAGTATGAAATGTGTAAAGTGTCATCCGATAAAGATACAATGTCAAAAGGTCCTACTTATAGTGAACTAGTAACCTAGGATATACAGAAATGAGTAAATGACGTAAAAATCCACTTCCAGGGTCCAGTTGGTGTGTGCTTGGGCTGAGCATTGAAGCATTTTCGTGTAGAGACTTCTCTTGGAGTTAAACGCCAGCTTTTGTGCCAGTTTGGGCGTTTAACTCCAACTTTTGTGCCAGTTCCAGCGTTAAACGCCGGGAATTCTGAAGCTGATTTGCAACGCCGGTTTGGGCCATCAAATCTCGGACAAAGTATGGACTATTATACATTACTGGAAAGCCCAGGATGTCTACTTTCCAACGCAATTGAGAGCGTGCCAATTGGGTATCTGTAGCTCCTGAAAATCCACTTCGAGTGCAGGGAGGTCAGAATCCAATAGCATCTGCAGTCCTTTTCAGCCTCTGAATCAGATTTTTGCTCAAGTCACTCGATTTCAGCCAGAAAATACCTGAAATCACAGAAAAACACACAAACTCATAGTAAAGCTCAGAAAAGTTAATTTTAAATAAAAACTAATAAAAATATAATAAAAACTAATTAAAACATATTAAAAATATACTAAAAACAATGCCAAAAAACGTATAAATTATCCGCTCATCAAGCACATTCTCTTATCCATAAGCCACACAAATTCTCAAAACCTTAATTCCCCCCGAATGGTGTTGGTTAGGAGAATTGTGAAAGATAGAGCTCCAATTCTAATGCAAGTGATTCTCCTTCCGAGGCTCACACAAGCATTCAGCTGAATTAAACTCCCTTCCGGAGTGAATAATTCACAATCAAAACAGAATATATCCTATAGCTACACAAATGAATTGAGAAGAAGAAGAATTTCATTGATCCATTATTATTACAATAGAGCTCCTCCCCCTAATAAATTTAGGGTTTAGTTCATCATTGCTCAAGTAAAAACAGAAAGCAGAGAAAGTGTAGAAAATGCAGAAAAGGAAATACAAGTGAAAATGAGTGTAGAGTTTCCTAATTAGGGTCTCTAACTCCCTAGCCTTCCAGATCCCCTTTTCTAAATCAAATTCTTCTCTATTTATGCACTTTCCAATTCAGTCTTTAAGTCCTCGGATTGGGCTTTTTGGCCTCTGTTGAAGCAAGCTACAATGGGTCTTAGTTGGTGCCGTGTGGATACTCCCAGGAGAATGTAACGTACTTAAGGAAAGCGTAGCATTCGTGCATCCACTCGTACGCGTCCTTGCTATCTTTAGTACTTGTCACATGTACGCGTCACACACGCCTACACGTCCTTTGCAGCGCTCTCCATGAGAGCGTAGCGCTCGTGCCAAGAGCACTCTCCCACGCGTACACATCATTCATGCATACGCATAGATTTCAAAATGTCACTTCTACGTTGTTGCTCCATCCACGCGTTTGCATGACCCTTCACAAATGCCACTTCCACACGTACGCGTCACTGACATGCACGTGTCACTAGCCAAATTTAAAATCCAACTTTGAAGGTCATCCTAGGTGCTCTTTGGTGAAGAACGCAGCGCTCTTGGGTGATGAGTGATGAGCGGATAATTTATACGCTTTTTGGCATTGTTTTTAGGTAGTTTTTAGTATATTTTAGTTGCTTTTTATTATATTTTTATTAGTTTTTATGCAAAAATCATATTTCATGACTTTACTATGAGTTTTTGTATTTTTCTGTAATTTCAGGTATTTTTTAGCTGAAATTGAGGCACCTGAGTAAAAATCTGATTCAGAGGCTGAGAAAGGACTGCAGATGCTGTTGGATTCTGACCCTCCTGCACTCGAAGTGGATTTTCTGGAGCTACAGAAGCCGAATTGGCGCGATTTTAATTGTGCTGGAAAGTAGACATCTTGGGCTTTCTATTAATATATAATAGTCTATACTTTGCCTGAGATTTGATGGCCCAAACTGGCGTTAAACGCTAGCCAGAGACCCTTTTCTGGCGTAAAACGCCAGAACTGGCACACTTCTTGGTGTTAAACGCCTATTTTGGCACCCAGGGTGGTGTTTAACTCCAATTTAAGGCATATGCATGTGAAAGCTTGAAAGCTCAGCCCAAACACTCACCAAGTGGACCCCGAAAGTGGATTTCTGCACTATCTGCACTTTGTTACTCATTTTCTGTAAACCTAAGTTACTAGTTTAGTATAAAAACTACTTTTAGGGATTCATTTTGTAACTCATGACATTTTAAATCTCATATTGTATCTTCTACAGCATGAGTCTCTAAACCCCATAGGTAGGGGTGAGGAGCTCTACTGTGTCTCAATGGATTAATGCAATCACTACTGTTTTCTATTCAATCACACTTGATTCTGTTCTAAGATACTCACTCGTACTTTAATATGAAGAATATGATGATCTGTGACACTCATCATCATTCTCAACTTTATGAACGCGTGCCTGACAACCACTCCCGTTCTATTTGAGCTCAACGTAGTCATTGGGCGACAGCTTGAGTGCGTATCTCTTGGGTCTCTGATCCACGGACCGAGTCCATGAGATTAGAACCTTCGTGGTAGAGGCTAGAACCAATTGGTAGCATTCCTGAGATCCGAAAAGTCTAAACCTTGTCTGTGGTATTCCGAGTAGGATCTTGAAAGGGATGACTATGACGAGCTTCAAACTCACGAATGTTGGGCGCGGTGACAATGTACAAAAGGATAGAGAGATCCTATTCCGACACAAGTGAGAACCGACAGATGATTAGCCATGCGGTAGCTATTCCTGGTATTTTTCATCCGAGATGAAAGATCTGACAGTTGATTAGCCGTACAGAAACCGTGCCTGGTATTTTTCATCTGAGAGGACGGATGGTAGCCATTGACAACGGTGATCCACCAACATATAGCTTGCCATTGAAGGAAGCCATGCGTGTTTGGAGAAGAAGACAGTAGGAAAGCAGAGATTCGGATGACAGAGCATCTCCGAAACCTCAACTTGTTCTTCATTACTGAATCACAAGTATCATTTATTTCATGTTATTTACTTTTCATAAACAAAATCATTTTTATCATTAATCTCCTGACTAAGATTTACAAGATAACTATAGCTTGCTTCAAGCCGACAATCTCCGTGGGATCGACCTTTACTCATATAAGGTATTACTTGGACGACCCAGTGCACTTGCTGGTTAATTGTGTAGAGTTGTGAAAAGTATGATCACAATTTCGTGCACCATATTTTTGGCGCCGTTGCCTAGGATTGTTCTATTTTAGACAACTGACGGTTCATCTTGTTGCTTAGATTAGGAAAAATTATCTTTTTTGGTTTAGAGTCACTAAAATTGAGTATTCTGTTTGAGTTTAGTTTCATGTTTTAAGTTTGGTGCCAATTGCATGTTTTTATTTTCCTTCAATTTTTTGAATTGTATGTTCTTTTTATTCTTCATATTTTCGAGTTTTATATTCCTTGTTCTTTCTTGGTCTTCAACTTGTTCTTGTTTATTTTCCTTGTTTGATCTTTAGTTTTTCTTGTTTTGTGTCTTTCCTTGTTTTTCTTGTGCATTTCGAATTATTAGTGTCCAAAGTATAAAAATTTTTAAGTTTGGTGTCCTTTGTGTTTTTATTTTCCTAAAGATTTCCAAAATTTGTTCTTGGTGTTCATTTTGATCTTCAAAGTGTTCTTGGTGTTCATCTTGACATTCAAAGTTTTCTTATTTGTTTCCTTTGTTTTGATCTAAAAATTTTAAGTTTGGTGTCAATTTATTATTTTTCTCTTTCCTCATTAAATTAAAAAATATATTTTCCTTTATTTACTCATCATTTTCGAATTCCTTAGGTTGACTTAGTCAAAACTTTTAAAATTTAGTAGTTTCTTGTTAGTCAAGTTAAAATTTCAATTTCAAAAATTTATCTTTTTAAATCTTTTTCAAAACAAATTCTTTTTCAATTTTCTTTTTTATATTTTTCGAAAATCTTTTATAAAATTTTTCAAAATCTTTTTATCTTTCTTTATTATTTTCGAATAACTTGACTTATTTCATTATTTTGATTGAAAAATTTTAAGTTTGGTGTTTTCTTGTTAAGAAAGTTTCAATTTTTAAAATTTTAAAATCATATCTTTTTCAAATCTTTTCTTCTAGTTATTTTCTTACAAGTATCTTTAATTTTAAGACATATCTTTTTTCAAAACTTCCTAATCACTTTCTCTGCCTTCATTTTTCAAAAATCCTCACCCACAATTTTTCAAATCTTTTTAATTAATTAATTAATTTAGTTTTCTAATTTCTTTTATTTTCTTTTTCTTTTCTTAATTTTTGAAATTTGTATCAATTATTTTATTTACTTTATTTTAATTTCTTTAATTTCAAAAAAAAAAAAGAACAAAATTTTTATTTACAATCCATATCATCTCCCTTTTTCCATCATGGACCAAAGTGGAAATGAACAGTCCAAAAGGACTTTGGGGTCATATGCTAACCCCTCTACTGCTTCATATGGGGGTAGTATCTGTATACCCCAATCAGAGCCAGCAATTTTGAGCTAAACCCTCAGCTCATTGTCATGGTGTAGCAAAATTGTCAGTATTCCAGTCTTCCACAGGAAGAACCTACTGAGTTTTTGATACAATTCTTACAAATTGCTGACACAGTACGTGATAAAGAAGTAGATCAGGATGTCTACAGATTATTACTATTTCCATTTGCTGTAAAAGATCAAGCTAAGAGGTGGTTAAATAACCAACCCCCAGCAAGCATAAGAACATTGAAACAGTTATCAGACAAATTCCTGAATCAATATTTCCCTCCAAAAAGGATGACACAGCTAAGGCTGGACATCCAAGGCTTTAAACAAGAGGATAATGAATCTCTTTATAATGCCTGGGAGAGGTACAAAGAGATCCTAAGGAAATGTCCCTCTAAAATATTTTCAGAGTGGGTGCAGTTAGACATCTTCTACTACGGGCTTACAGAAAAGGCCCAGATGTCTCTAGACTACTCAGCTGGTGGATCTATACACATGAGAAAGACAGTTGAAGAGGCTCAAGAGCTCATTGATATAGTTTCTAGAAATCAGCATCTTTACTTAAGTAGTGAGTCCTCCATGAAAGAAGAGGCTAAAACAGTATCCACTGAACTTAGTCGTCCAGAATAAGTTGTTGAACTCAACCAGTAATTGCTTTTTATAACAAAACAGTTAGCAGAATTTAAAGAGATGCTACAAGACACTAAAAAGGCTAACAAGAATATAGAAGCACAATTGGATCAGACAAGATAGCAGTTATCTAAACAGATAACAGAAGAGTGCCAAGCTATTCATTTGAGGAGTGGGAAGACATTGAATGTCTCAACTCAAGGCAGCAGAAAGCCAAGAAAGGAATAACTAACAGAGAATGACCAAACCACTACCCAAAATCCCTCTGAAGACAATAAGAGACCAGAAAGGAATGATTTTGGTGTTCAAACGCTAGAAAAGGGTGAAAAGTTGGCGTTAAACGCCTAGTGGATGGCCAATTCTGGCATCCAAACGCCAGAAAAGGGTGGCAATCTGGCGTTAAACGCCTATATAGCACCCAATTCTGGCGTTCAAATGCCAATGGGGGATCAGACACCTGCAAGTGCTGATAACAACCCCTTAAGCAGGCTTCTCCAACCACTTATGTAGGAAGTAAACCTGCAGCAACTAAGGTTGATGAATATAAAGCCAAGATTCCTTATCCTCAGAAACTCTGCCAAGCGGAACAGGATAAATAATTTGCCCACTTTGCAGACTATCTCAGGACTCTTAAAATAAAGATTCTGTTTACAGAGTTACTTGAGCAAATACCCTCTTATGCTAAGTTCATAAAAGAGATCTTAAGTCATAAGAAAGATTGGAGAGAAACTGAAAAAATTTTCCTCACTGAAGAATGCAGTGCAGTCATTCTGAAAAGCTTACCAGAGAAGCTTACAAATCCCGAAAGCTTTATGATACCATGCACATTAGAGGATGCTTGTACCAAGACAGCTCTATATGATCTTGGAGCAAGTATCAACCTGATACCTGCATCCACTATCAAAAAGCTTGGTTTAACTGACGAAGTTAAACCAACCCAGATATGCCTCCAACTTGCTGATGGTTCCACTAAAATTCTATAAGGCGTAATTGAGGACATGATTGTCAAGGTTGGGCCATTTGCCTTTCCCACTGACTTTGTAGTGCTGGAAATGGAGGAGCACAAGAGTGCAACTCTCATTCTAGGAAGACCTTTCCTAGCAACTGGATGAACCCTCATTGACGTCCAAAAGGGGGAGATAACCCTGAGAGTCAATGAGGATGAGTTTAAGTTGAATGCTGTCAAAGCTATGCAGCACCCAAACATATCAAAGGATTGCATGAGCGCTGATATTATTGACTCCTTAGTGGAAGAGGTCAATATGACTGACAGTCTCGAATTAGAGCTAGAGGACATCTTTAACGATGTTCAGCCTGATATGGAGGAACTAGAAAAAATAGAAGAACCTCTGAAGACTCCTCAGGAAGAGGAGAAGCCTCCTAAACCCGAGCTCAAACCACTACCACCATCCCTGAAATATATATTTCTGGGAGAAGATGACACTTTTCCTATGATCATAAGCTCTGCTTTAGAACCACAGGAAAAGAAAGCACTAATTCAGGTGCTAAGGACATACAAGACAGCTCTTGAGTGGTCCATAAGTGATCTTAAGGGCATTAGCCCAGCCAGATGCATGCACAAGATCTTATTAGAGGATGATGCTAAGCCAGTGGTTCAACCACAGAGGCGGCTGAATCCAGCCATGAAAGAGGTGGTGCAGAAAGAGGTCACTAAGTTACTAGAGGCTGGGATTATTTATCCTATTTCTGATAGCCCCTGGGTGAGCCCTGTCCAAGTTGTCCCCAAGAAGGGAGGCATGACAGTGGTTCATAATGAAAAGAATGAACTGGTTCCTACAAGAACAGTTCCAGGGTGGCGTATGTGTATTGATTACAAAAGGCTCAATACAGCCACCAGAAAGGATCATTTTCCTTTACCATTCATAGACCAGATGCTAGAGAGACTAGTAGGTCATGAATACTACTATTTTTTGGATGGCTATTTAGGTTACAACCAAATTGCAGTAGATCCTCAGGATCAAGAGAAAATAGCATTCACATGTCCATCTGGGGTATTCGCCTACAGAAGGATGTCATTTGGTCTATGTAATGCACCTGCAACCTTTCAGATGTGCATACTCTCTATCTTTTCTGATATGGTGGAAAAATTTCTGGAAGTCTTCATGGATGACTTCTCAGTATTTGGAGACTCATTCAGCTCCTGTCTTGACCATCGAGCACTTATTTTGAAAAGATGCCAAAAGAGACTAACCTAGTTTTAAACTTGGAGAAATGTCACTTTATGATAACTGAAGGAATTGTCCTTGGGCACAGAATTTCGAACAAGGGAATAGAGGTGGATTAAGCTAAGGTAGAGGTAATTGAAAAATTACCACTAGCTGCCAATGTTAAGGCAATTAGAAGCTTTCTGGGGCATGCAGGATTCTATAGGAGGTTTATAAAGAATTTTTCAAAAATTGCAAAACCTCTGAGCAATCTGCTAGCTGCTGACACACCATTTGTCTTTCACATAGAGTGTTTGCAGGCATTTGAGACTCTGAAAGCTAAGCTGGTCACAGCACCAGTCATTTCTGCACTAGACTGGACATTACCATTTGAACTAATATGTGATGCCAGTGACCATGCCATTGGTGCAGTATTGGGACAGAGGCATGACAAGCTTCTGCATGTCATTTATTATGCTAGCCGTGTTTTGAATGACACACAAAAGAAATACACAACCATAGAAAAAGAGTTGCTTATAGTGGTTTCTGCCATTGACAAGTTCAGATCTTATTTAGTAGGATCAAAAGTGATTGTGTACACTGACTATGCTGCTTTAAAATATCTCCTCACAAAGCAGAATTCAAAACCCAGACTCATAAGATGGGTGTTGCTTTTGCAAGAGTTTGATATAGAAATAAAAGACAGAAAAGGGACAGAGAACCAAGTAGCAGATCACCTGTCCCGGATAGAACCAGTAGTAGAAGCGTCCCTCCCTCCTACTGAGATCTCTGAAACCTTCTCGAATGAGCAACTCTTTGCCATTCAAGAAGTACCGTGGTTTGCAGAAATTACAAACTATAAAGCTGTGAGATTCATACCCAAAGAGTACAGTAAGCAGCAAACAAAAAAATTGATTTCTGATGCAAAGTACTACTTGTGGGATGAACCATATCTCTTTAAGAGGTGTGTAGAGGGAGTAATCCATAGATGTGTGCCTAAAGAAGAGGCACAGAAGATCTTGTGGCATTTCCATGGATCACAATATGGAGGACATTTCAGAGGTGAGCAAACAGCCACAAAGGTTCTCCAATGTGGCTTCTACTGGCCTACTCTCTATAGAGACTCCCGAGAGTTTATACGTAACTGTGACTGTTGCCAGAGAGCTTGTAATCTGCCTCACGGTTATGCCATGCCTCAGCAAGGGATCTTAGAGATTGAGTTGTTTAATGTATGGGGCATTGATTTCATGGGGCCTTTGCAACCATCATATTCAAACACCTATATTCTGGTGACAGTAGACTATGTATCTAAATGGGTAGAGGCAATTGCAACACCCACTAATGATACTAAAATAGTGATGAAGTTCCTCTAGAAGCATATCTTCAGCAGGTTCGGTGTCCCTAGGATACTGATCAGTGATGGAGGCACTCATTTCTGCAATAAAAAGCTTGACTCTGCTCTGGTCCGATATGGAATTAACCACAAAGTGGCAACTCCATATCATCCACAGACAAATGGGCAGGCTGAAGTCTCAAATAGAGAACTAAAACAAATCCTGGAACGGACTATAAGTACCCGTAGAAGAGATTGGGCAAGAAGTCTGGATGATGCTTTGTGGGCATACAGAACCGCATTCAAGACTCCTATAGGAACTTCTCCATACCAGTTTGTGTATGGAAAAGCCTGTCATCTGCCAGTGGAATTGAAACACAAGGCCTACT
Organism: Arachis duranensis; assembly: GCF_000817695.3. NCBI lineage: Eukaryota > Viridiplantae > Streptophyta > Magnoliopsida > Fabales > Fabaceae > Arachis > Arachis duranensis. Next base: position 52,444,093 of record NC_029776.3, on the reverse strand, counting down.
GGGCAACCAGGTTCCTAAACCTTGATGCGAAGGTAGCTGGAGAGAAAAGATTACTCCAGTTGAATGAGTTGGACGAGTTCAGACTCAATGATTTCGAGAATGCTAAAATTTATAAGGAGAAAGCAAAAAGGTGGCATGACAGAAAGTTGTCATCTAGAGTCTTTGTGCCAAGACAGAAGGTTCTACTGTTTAACTCTAGGCTCAAATTGTTCCCTGGGAAATTGAAATCCCGGTGGAAGGGACCATATGTGATTACAAGTGTGTCACCATATGGATATGTAGAGATTCAGGATATTGACTCTGACAAAAAGTTCATTGCTAATGGGCAGAGAGTCAAGCATTATCTTGAAGGCAATGTTGAGCAAGAATGCTCAAGATTGAGACTAGATTAAAGCTCAGTAATGTCAAGCTATTGACAGTAAAAAAGCGCTTATTGGGAGGAAACCCAATCTTATTTATCTATGTTAATTACTTTTTCATTTCATTTTCCATTGTTAGTTTATGTTTTCTTTTTGTTGATGATCATGTGGAGTCATAAAAATAGCTGCAGAATTAAAGCGGAATCAAAAACAGCATAAAAAATAGCACACCCTGGAGGACAGGCTTACTGGCATTTAAACGCCAGTAAGGATGGCAGAGTGGGCATTTAACGCCCAGTCTGCCAGCATTCTGGGCGTTAAATGCCAGAATTGGCAGACAGACTGGCGTTTAACACAAGAAAAGGATGTCTGGCTGGCGTTAAACGCCAGAAAGGGGCATCAGGTTGGCGTTTAACGCCAGGAAAGGCAGCAGAGCTGGTGTTAAATGCCAGAAATGGCACACAGAGGGCGTTTAAACGCCAGAAAGGTGCAGGGACTAGAATTTCTTGACACCTCAAAATCTGTGAACCCCACAAGATCCCCACCTACCCTAACTCACTCTCTCTCCTTTTCACACTTTTCCATAACACTCTTCCCTAAAATAACCTCCACCAATCACCTCTATTTCTCCTCCAAAACCATCATACAACCCACCTACCCCCACCCATTCAAATTCATACCATCTCCCTCCCAAACCCCACACCTATTACCAGAATTCCCTCTCCACTCCACTCCTATATAAGCCCTTCATCACTCCTTCCTTTTCACACCTCATAACCACCCAAAACCCCCCTTGGCCGAACCTTTCACACACCTCCATCTCCTCCATCTCTTCTTCCTCTAATACTTTCTTTCTTCTTTTGCTCGAGGATGAGCAAACCTTTTAAGTTTGGTGTGGAAAAAAGCTCTGCTTTTTGTTTTTCCATAACCATTAATGCCACCAAAAGGCCATGAAAGAGGAGCAACAAAGGCAAGGAAGAGACATAAAGGAGCTTAAAAACGCCATTGGTTCTTCAAGAGGAAGAAGAAGCCACCTGACAATTGGATTTTCTCTCGATAAAGAAATTCACAAATATAATCGCGTTGTAAGTATAGTTTCTAAATCAATAGAGAATCCTTTCGTACAAAAGTTAGGTTGTCGCTTAAGCAAACCCAATAAAATTGATAACCGAGTATTCAAACCTCGAGTCGTCTTCTCAAGGAATTGCAGGGAGGTGTGTTTATTATTGGTTATGGAAAATTGTATATTTTTGGGTTTTTTTGAAATATTGAGCAAGGAAAATAAATTGCAAGGGAAATAAATTAATAATTGAAAAACTCTTAGCAAGGTATGAGAACTGGAATTCCTATCCTAGTTATCCTTATCAGGTGTGATGAGAATTGGGTTTCAACCCTACTTGGTCAGCCTTTACTAAACAAAGGAAGGTCAAGTGTACTAATTAGCTTGATCCTCAAGTCCTAGTCAATCCCTATGGAAGGACTAGCTTTAGAGTGATCCAGATTAATCAGTAATTCCAATTTCAATCAACAGCTGAGTTTGATAACTCAAGTGTTACCAATTACTTAACCAAAGCAAAAGGGAAAATAAATCTAATTTAAATTGAAAGTATCATAAATAGAATAAAACAATCATAAATCTGAAATACCTCAAATTGTATTAAATAGAAAATCAATCTAAACATAAAGAGTTCATAAACTAAATTGAGAAAATAGATAAAAGGAACATTGAACCTGATATGAAGAAGATGAGATAATCCTAAAATTAAGAGAAATTCTAAATCCTAAATCCTAAGAGAGAGGAGAGAACCTCTCTCTCTAAAAACTACATCTAAATTATGAAAAGTGAATTATGAGTCCCCCCTCATTCCTCCACTTTGCAGCCTTTAATCTGTGTTTTCTGGCTTGAAACTGGGCCGGAAATAGCCCAGAAATTGCTGAGGGTGAAATCTACCATGCTGATTTTCGTCACTGTGACGCGTCGCCTAACTGTACAGCCATGATGATTGGATTTTTGATGGTTTAGAATTTCACCAATGAAGTCTCGTTGTAAAGTATATAGTCTCTAAACCAACAATAATCCTTTCATACAAAAATTTGTTTGTCACAAGTACAAACCCCTAAAATCTATAAACCGAAGTATTTAAACCTCGGGTCGTCTCTCAAATGACTTGCAGGGTAGTATTCTTTTTATTGGTTATGGACTTGTTTATTTTGGGGTTTTAGGTGAGAAACATGATTAGTAAATGGTAATGAAATTCTAATAAGAAAATGGTCTTGGCAAGGTTTGGTGGTCAAGGATCTCTATCATTATCACTAGCCACAATTATGATAGTTGCAAGGATCAATCCCACTAAGTCATCCTCTAACAAGTAGCAAAGGAAAGTCAAGTGAGTTATATCAATCCAAATCCATAAATCCTAGGTTTCCACTAATTGAATTAATGAAGGCTAGAGTCAATGGCTATCAACTATCAATTACTTGGATATTAGTAACTCAAGAGTTCCTAAGTTACCTTCCCAAGCCAAGGACATAAAATTCTACTCTAACATCATTCCAAGCATTTCATCAAACACTTGGAAGGTACAAAAGAAAAGTATAGTAGATTACAACAAGAATGAATTCTAACGATAATTGAATACAAAGAATTAACAACAACAATCAAGGAAATCACAATTATCATGAATTACCTCAAATTGCATTATTAAAAGAAAACAAAAGAACAAAAATAGATCCATAACAAAGTAAAGAATTACAATGATTAAAGTACAAAATTAGAAAGAGGAAGAAGAGGGGAGTAAGAATTGATAAAGGACTAGTAAATCAAATAATGAATTAAATCTAGATCTAAGAGGGGAGATTAACCTAAACCTAATCCTAATTCTAATTCTAGAGAGAAGTGAGAGCTTCTCTCTCTAGAAACTAACTCTAAACTAATCCTAATGTGAATGAATGAACTAAAAATGCTAGAATGGTAGAATGATGCTTTCCCCTTCAATCCTTGGTCCTTTAAAGCACTTTGGTGCCAAAATTGGTTGTAACTTGGCCCCACAGCTTCCCAGAAATCACTGGGCACGTATTCTATTTAAAAATCACATGCGGCCTTCAGCGCGGACGCGCATGATACGCGTACGCGTCCCTAACCAATTTCACGAGGTGCGCGCGAGCACCTGGTGCGCGTGCGCGTCCTTGGCCGGGATCAATTCTGAGGCTTTTGATGCTTCTCTCCACTTGCATGCTTCCTTCCTTGCTCCTTTGATCCATTCCAAGCCTATTTCATCCTGAGATTACTAGAAAACACATCAAGGCACCTTATGGAATCAAGAGAGAATTAAAATTATCAAATTAGAGGCATAGAAAGCATGTTTTTACAATTAAGCACAAATAAGGGAGAGATCACAAAATCATGCTAATTCATTGGCTAAATGTGAGAAAAGGTTAGCAAAATACTCTAAATTCAACACAAGATAAACCCTAAAAACGGTGTTTATCAACCTCCCCACACTTAAGCCTTAGCATGTCCTCATGCCAAAATAAGAAGGAAACAAGGGGTATGATCTTTATTTGATGCAACTAAACCATATGAGTCCTATCTAAATGCAACTACCTAAAGTGAATGCAAATGCTTGGTCAACATAATTCAACTTCCAAGAGAACATGTATAAGCATGAGAGCTAGAGCACTCTATTCGAGCTTGCCACAATTGTATTGAATTATCAAAAGAAATTCGAGCTTGCAAGAATATAGATAATATGGGTGAACACATGTAATTGAACTTTTGAACCCTCACCGGATGTGTATCCACTCTATTCACTCAAGTGTTTAAGGGTTAATTCACTCAATTCTCTTCTAATCATGCTTTCCAAAATTTGATTTTCTTCTAACAATCAACACATATTCAATGCATACATACAAATATCATGAGGTCTTTCTCAAAGGTTGTAATGGGGCTAGGGTCAAGGTGGGATCATATATGGATAAGTGGACTAGAATTTGGACCTTTGATGAGCTTAAACTTTCCCACCTAACCTATATAATGGCCTATATAATTGAGTTCTAACCTAACTACCCATCTTTCACTTTTCAACATACTCATGCATTTTCTTTTCATTTCACAACACTTATGCATTAATCTTTTATTGAGCTTCACAATTGCCCCCTTTTTATTATTTTCCTCCTTTTCTTTCTTTTTCTATATATATATATATATATTTTTTTCCTATATTTTGCTTTTCTTTTCTTTTCCATATAATAAATTTTTTCTTTTTCTTTTATTTTTTTCTCATCATTTTTTTCTTTCAAGAATATCAATGCATAAGGTCTTGCACTTAATCAATACATGAGCATACACCCAATTTCCAAATATAAAAATAGAAAACATCCCTTCTATCCCAACCAATATTCCCAAATCTCCCCAAATTTGAATAATAGACACTCTCACTAGCCTAAACCAATCAAAGATCCAAACAAGGGACTTTTGTTGTTTTCCGCTTCAGGGCTTGTAATGTGCTAAAATGAAGAATAATTGAGTTAAGCATAGGCTCAAATTTGGTTGCAATGGATGGTAAAAGGTAGGCTATTTGGTTAAGTGAGCTAATGAAATAATGACCTCAATCATATAAATGCATGAATACAAGGAATAATTGGACATATAGAATTGGACAAATCAAGGATCACAATCATAGAAAGAGAACAATTGCACACAAGAAGAGAAATAAGTGGTTATAAGATGTAACCACATCAATAGGCTCAAGTCTCACAAGCTTGTGTTCTTTAGCTCAAAGCATGCTTCACAAAATATAGATAATTCAAGCAAGTTTCGAAAATTTTCAATCAATTGGGTTGTGCTTTTGGTGCACAAAATTGTGATCATCAATGGCGCCATCAACATGGTACGCTCAATTGCAATCTCAATTCTTTATCACAACTTCGCACAACTAACCAGCAAGTGCACTGGGTCGTCCAAGTAATAAACCTTACGCAAGTAAGGGTCGATCCCACGGAGTTTGTTGGTATGAAGCAAGCTATGGTCATCTTGTAAATCTCAGTCAGGCAGATTCAAATGGTTATGAATGATTTATGAATAAAGCATAAAATAAAGATAGAGATACTTATGTAATTCATTGGTGAGAATTTCAGATAAGCACATGGAGATGCTTTGTCCCTTCCGTCTCTCTGCTTTCCTACTGTCTTCATCCAATCCTTCTTACTCCTTTCCATGGCAAGCTGTATGTTGGGCATCACCGTTGTCAGTGGCTACAGTCCCGTCCTCTCAGTGAAAATGTTCAACGCGCTCTGTCACA
>NC_029776.3:52436454-52438116 GCF_000817695.3 Arachis duranensis | reverse complement strand
AAAAGGTCCTATTTGTAGAGAACTAGTAGCTTAGGGTTTACAAAGATGAGTAAATGACATAAAAATCCACTTCCGGGCCCACTTGGTGTGTGCTTGGGCTGAGCATTGAAGCATTTTCGTGTAGAGACTTTTCTTGGAGTTAAACGCCAGTTCTTGTGCCAGTTTGGGCATTTAACTCCCATTCTTGTGCTAGTTCCGGTGTTTAACCCTGGGCAGTTTTGAGCTGATTTGGAACGCCGGTTTGGGCCATCAAATCTCGGGTAAAGTATGGACTATTATATATTGCTGGAAAGCCCAGAATGTCTACTTTCCAAAGCAATTGAGAGCGCGCCAATTAGGTTTCTTTATCTCCAGAAAATCCACTTCGAGTGCAGGGAGGTCAGAATCCAATAGCATCTGCAGTCCTTTTCAGCCTCTGAATCAGATTTTTGCTCAGGTCCTTCAATTTCAGCCAGAAAATACCTGAAATCACAGAAAAACACACAAACTCATAGTAAAGTCCAGAAAAGTGAATTTTAACTAAAAACTAATAAAAATATGCTAAAAACTAACTAAAACAAACTAAAAACATACTAAAAACAATGCCAAAAAGCGTACAAATTATCCGCTCATCACAACACCAAACTTAAATTGTTGCTTGTCCCCAAGCAACTGAAAATCAAATAAGATAAAAAGAAGAGAATATGCAATGAATTCCAAAAACATCTATGAAGATCAGTATTAATCAGATGAGCGGGGCTTTAGCTTTTTGCCTCTGAACAGTTTTGGCATCTCACTTTATCCTTTGAAATTTAGAATGATTGGCTTCTCTAGGAACTCAGAATCCAGATAGTGTTATTGATTCTCCTAGTTATGTATGATGATTCTTGAACACAGCTATTTTATGAGTCTTGGCCGTGGCCCAAAGCACTCTGTCTTCCAGTATTACCATCGGATACATACATGCCACAGACACATAACTAGGTGAACCTTTTCAGATTGTGACTCAGCTTTGCTAGAGTCCCCAATTAGAGGTGTCCAGGGTTCTTAAGTACACTCTTTTTGCCTTGGATCACAACTTTATTATTTTTTTCTTTTTCTTTTTCCTCCCTTTTTTTCGTTTTTTTTTAGAAAACTCACTGCTTTTTCTTGCTTCAAGAATCATTTTTATGATTTTTCAGATCCTCAGTAACATGTCTCCTTTTTCATCATTCTTTCAAGACAACATTCACGAACAACAAATTCAAAAGACATATGCACTGTTCAAGCATACATTCAGAGGTCAAAAGTATTGCCACCACATCAAAATAATTAATCTGTTATAAAATTCAAAATTCATGCAATTCTTCTCTTTTTCAATTAAGAACATTTTTCATTTAAGAAAGGTGATGGATTCATAGGACATTTATAACTTTAAGGTATAGACACTAAGACACTAATGATCATAAGACACAAACATAGATGAACATAAGCATGAAAATTCGAAAAACAGGAAAATATAGAACAAGGAGATTAAAGAACGGGTCCACCTTAGTGATGGCAGCTTGTTCTTCCTCTTGAAGATCTTATGGAGTGCTTGAGCTCCTCAATGTCTCTTCTTGCCTTTGTTGCTCATCTCTCATGATTCTTTTATCTTCTCTAATTTCATGGAGGATAATGGAATGTTCTTGGTGCTCCACCCTT
>NC_029776.3:52435068-52436304 GCF_000817695.3 Arachis duranensis | reverse complement strand
GGATCTCTTGTTTGCTCCATCCTTTTCTTAGTGATGGGCTTGTCCTCATCAATGAGGGTGTCTCCCTCTATGTCAATTCCGACTGAATAACAGAGGTGACAAATGAGATGAGGGTAGGCTAACCTTGCCAAGGTAGAGGACTTGTTCGCCACCTTATAAAATTCTTGGGCTATAACCTCATGAACTTCTACTTCTTCTCCAATCATGATACTATGAATCATGATAGCCCGGTCTATAGTAACTTCGGACCGGTTGCTAGTGGGAATGATTGAGCATTGGATAAACTCCAACCATCCTCTAGCCAAGGGTTTGAGGTCATGCCTTCTCAGTTGAACCGGCTTCGCTCTTGAATCTCTCTTCCATTGAGCGCCCTCTTCACAAATGTCTATGAGTACTTGGTCCAACCTTTGATCAAAGTTGACCCTTCTAGTGTAAGGGTGTTCATCTCCTTGCATCAAGGGCAAGTTAAATGCCAACCTTACATTTTCCGGACTAAAATCTAAGCATTTCCCCCGAACCATTGTAAGCCAATTCTTTGGGTCTGGGTTCACACTTTGATCATGGTTCTTGGTGATCCATGCATTAGCATAGAACTCTTGAACCATTAAGATGATAGAGCGTTGGATGAACTCTAACCATCCTCTAGCCACAGGCTTAAGGTCCGGGCTTCTTAGTCGAACCGGCTTGCCTTTGGAATCTCTCTTCCATTGAGCTCCTTCTACACAGATATCCTTGAGGACTTGGTCCAACCTTTGATCAAAGTTGACCCTTCTAGTGTAAGGGTGTTCATCTCCTTGCATCATGGGCAAGTTGAATCTCTCCATCTCCCATGACTCGGAGGTGAAAGCTTTTGCCTTCTTTTTCCACTTTCTAGAGGTTTCTCCGGCCTTGGATGTCATAAATGGTTATGGAAAAACAAAAAGCAATGTTTTTACCACACCAAACTTAGAAGGTTTGCTCGTCCTCGAGCAAAAGAAGAAAGAAGAGAGTAGAAGAAGAAATAGAGGAGATAGAGATGGCTTTATGGTTCGACCAAGGGGGAGAAGTGGTGTTTAGGTTGTGTGAAAATGAAGGAGTGAAGATGGGTTTATATAGGAGTGGAGAGGGGGTGTATGGTTCGGCCATTATGGGTGGGTTTGGGAGGGAAAGTGGTTTGAATTTGAATGGTGAGGTATGTGGGGTTTTATGAAGGATGGATGTGAGTGGTGAAGAGAATAGTGGGATTTGATAGGTGAG
>NC_029776.3:52434450-52434964 GCF_000817695.3 Arachis duranensis | reverse complement strand
AGGTGGGGATCCTGTGGGGTCCACAGATCCTGAGGTGTCAAGGAAAATTCATCCCTGCACCAAGTGGCGAGCAAAAATGCTCTTTATGCCAATTCTGGCGTTAAACGCCGGGCTGGTGCCCATTTCTGGCGTTTAACGCCAACTTCTTGTCCTTTCCTGGCGTTTAACGCCAGTCTGGTGCCCCTTTCTGGCGTTAAACGCCCATTTGCTGCCCTTACAGGCATTTAAACGCCAGCAAGTTTTTCTCCAGGGTGTGCTGTTTTTCTTTCTGTTTTTCATTCTGTTTTTTCTTTTTCAATTGATTTTGTGACTTCCCATGATCATCAACCTATAGAAAACATAAAATAACAAAGGAAAATAGATAAATATAACATTGGGTTGCCTCCCAACAAGCGCTTCTTTAATGTCAGTAGGTTGACAGTGGGCTCTCATGGAGCCTCACATATGCTCAGAGCAATGTTGGAACCTCCCAACACCAAACTTAGAGTTTGAATGTGGGGGTTCAACACCAAAC
>NC_029776.3:52430305-52434402 GCF_000817695.3 Arachis duranensis | reverse complement strand
CATAAGCTTGTTTTCTTGAATTGTCTGCCATCTCTATTGAGATTCTTGCAGCTTGTACCTCAAAGATCCCTAGCTTCTCCATTACAGAGAGAGGCATGAGGTTTATGCTTGACCCTAGGTCACACAGAGCCTTCTCAAAGGTCATGGTGCCTATGGTACAAGGTATTAAGAACTTCCCAGGGTCCTGTCTCTTTTGAGGTAATTTCTGCCTAGACAAGTCATCCAGTTCTTTGGTGAGCAAAGGGGGTTCATCCTCCCAAGTCTCATTACCAAATAACTTGTCATTTAGTTTCATGATTGCTCCAAGGTATTTAGCAACTTGCTCTTCAGTGACATCTTCATCCTCTTCAGAGGAAGAATACTTATCAGAGCTCATGAATGGCAGAAGTAAATCCAATGGAATCTCTATGGTCTCAGTGTGAGCCTCTGACGTTAGGATTTTTGCCAGTAAAGAATTTCATAAAAACAGTCGCGTTGTAGATATAGTCTCTAAACCGACAAAAATCCCTTCGTACAAACGTTTTGGATGTCACAAGTAACAAACCCCTTTAGAAATTGTTAACTGAGTATTCAAACCTCGGGTCGTCTTCTCAAGGAACTGCGAGGAAGTATGTTCTTATTATTGGTTATGAAGGTTGTAATCGGGGTTTAGAAGGTGAGAAGCAAGTAATTTAAATGATGAGTAAATTAAATGGCAATTAAAAATAAATAATAATTGTAAAACAACTTTTGGCAAGATAAGGGAATTTAGAGGTCTAACTTAGTTATCTCTCTCAACTATAATAAAAGTTGAATCTAAACTCCACTTGGTCAACCTTTGCCAGGGCAAAGGAAAGTCAAGGGACTAATTAAACTGACCTTTGAATCTTAATTATTTCCGAAGCAAAGGTTGGGATTATTCAGGTTCAGCTCAATTAGCAAGATAACGGTTATTAATTATGTTGAGTCTAATAACTGTTGAGTTACTAAATTCTTAATCAGAACCAAAAGGGGAAAAAGTAAAATTGCTGGAATAAAATATCTTCAATTCGTAAACAATGATAATCATAAATTAACAAGAGCAATAATAAACTGAAAATACCTCAATATCATTAATTCAAATAATAATCTGGAACATGGAATAATTCATAAATTAAATTATAAAAGTAAATGATCAATTAAAATGCCGGAATAAATAATTATGGAACTAAAATAGAAGAACATTAAAACCTGGATCCAGAGTTACTCTTAAAACAAGAAGAAATCCTAAATCCTAAAAAGAGAGAGAGAATCTCTCTCTAGACTAAATCTAAATCATGGAAAAGTAAATTATGAGAAGCCTCCTCATGAATGGATGCATTCCCCCACTTTATAGCCTCTAATCTGCATTCTCTGGGCCGAAAACTGGGTCAGAAACAGCCCAGAAATCACTTCCAGCGCTTTCTAGTCCGTACAGGTCGCAGAAAAGTGACGCGGCCGCGTCGTCCACGCGACCGCGCGGATTGGGTGTTGGCCAGGTCACGCGTCCGCGTGACCCATGCGTTCGCGTCGCCTGGCGTCGAGGCAACTATGGAAAATTATACATCAAATCGAAGCACCGGATGTTAGCTTTCCAACGCAACTGAAACCGCATCGTTTGGACCTCTGTAGCTAAAGTTATAGCCGTTTGAGTACGAAGAGGTCAGGCTGGACAGCTTAGCCAGTTTCTCCAATTTCTTGCATTCCTTTCACTTTTGCATGCTTCCTTTCCATCCTCTGAGCCATTCCTGCCTTTATAATATCTGAAAACACTTAACACACATATCAAGGCATCTAATGGTAATAAGAGAGGATTAATAATAAGCAAATATAAGATCAAAGAAGCATGTTTTCAATCATAGCATAAAATCAGGAAGGAAAATGTAAAACATGCAAATTGTATGAATAAGTGAGAAAAGAGTTGATAAAAACCACTCAATTGAGCACAAGATAAACCATAAAATAGTGGTTTATCAGCCTCAGATTCCCATGGTTCCTCATTAGGGAACTCATTGGAGGCCAGTGGACGTCCATTGAGGTCTTCCTCAGTGGCACTCACTGCCTCTTCCTTCTCTCCAAATTCGGCCATGTTGATGGCCTTGCACTCTCCTTTTGGATTCTCTTCTATATTGCTTGGAAGAGTGCTAGGAGGGAGTTCAGTAACTTTCTTACTCAGCTGACCAACTTGTGCCTCCAAGTTTCTAATAGAGGACCTTGTTTCAGTCATGAAACTTTGAGTGGTTTTGATTAGATCAGAGACCATGGTTGCTAAGTCAGAGTGGCTCTGCTTAAAATTCTCTGTCTGTTGCTGAGAAGATGATGGAGAAGGCTTTGCATTGCTAAACCTGTTTCTTCCACCATTATTGTTATTGAAACCTTGTTGAGGTCTCTGTTGATCCTTCCATGAAAGATTTGGATGATTTCTCCATGAAGGATTATAGGTGTTTCCATAGGGTTCTCCCATATAATTCACCTCTTCCATTGAAGGGTTCTCAGGATCATAAGTTTCTTCTTCAGATGAAGCATCCTTAGTACTGCCTGGTGCAGCTTGCATTCTAGACAGACTTTGAGAAATCATATTGACTTGCTGAGTCAATATTTTGTTCTGAGCCAATATGGCATTCAGAGTATCAATCTCAAGAACTCCTTTCTTTTGATTTGTCCCATTGTTCATAGGATTCCTTTCAGAAGTGTACATGAATTGATTATTTGCAACCATTTCAATGAGTTCTTGAGCTTCTGCAGGTGTCTTCTTCAGATGAAGAGATCCTCCAGCAGAGCTATCCAATGACATCTTAGACAGTTCAGACAGACCATCATAGAAGATACCTATGATGCTCCATTCAGAAAGCATGTCAGACGGACACTTTTTGATCAATTGTTTGTATCTTTCCCAAGCTTCATAGAGGGATTCACCTTCCTTCTGTCTGAAAGTTTGGACTTCCACTCTAAGCTTACTCAATTTTTGAGGTGGAAAGAACTTTGCCAAGAAGGCATTGACTAGCTTTTCCCAAGAGTTCAGGCTTTCTTTAGGTTGAGAATCCAACCATATCCTAGCTCTGTCTCTTACAGCAAAAGGGAATAGCATAAGTCTGTATACCTCAAGGTCAACCCCATTGGTCTTGACAGTGTCACAGATTTGCAAGAATTCAGCTAAAAACTGATGAGGATCTTCCAATGGAAGTCCATGGAACTTGCAATTCTGTTGCATTAGAGAAACTAATTGAGGCTTAAGCTCAAAGTTGTTATCTCCAATGGCAGGGATAGAGATGCTTCTCCCATAGAAGTCGGGAGTAGGTGCAGTAAAGTCACCCAGCACCTTCCTTGCATTGTTGGCATTGTTGTTGTTTTCGGCTGCCATGTCTTCTTCTTTAAAGAATTCTGTTAGGTCCTCTACAGAGAGTTGTGTTTTAGCTTCTCTTAGCTTTCGCTTCAATGTCTTTTCAGGTTCAGGGTCAGCCTCAACAAGAATGCTTTTATCTTTGCTCCTGCTCATATGAAAGAGAAGAGAACAAGAAAATATGGAATCCTCTATGTCATAGTATAGAGATTCCTTGAGGTGTCAGAGGAAAATAAAAATAGAAGGAAGAGGTAGAAGAATTCAAACTTAGAAAGATAGAGTTCGAATTGTGCATTGAGGAGGAGTGTTAGTCCATAAATAGAAGGATGTGAGAAGAGGGAAAAAAATTTTCGAAAATAAATTAAAAAGATTTTAAAAACATTTTGAAAAATTGAAGAATGATTTTCGAAAAATATGGTTGGGAAAGAAATAAAGTGATTTTTGAAAAAGATTTTGAAATTAGAAATAAAAAGATATAATTGAAAACTATTTTGAAAAATATGTGATTAAAAAGATATGATTGAAAAGTTATGATTTTGAAAAGATATGAGTGAAAAACAAAAAAAAAGATTTGATTTTTTTAAAATTAATGACTTGGCTAACAAGAAAAGATATGATTCAAACATTAAACCTTTCTCAACAGAAAAGGCAACATACTTGAAATGTTGAATCAAATCATTAATTGTTAGCAAGTCTTTTTGAAAATGGAAAGAAATCAATTTTGAAAATATATGATTGAAAAGATATGATTTGAAAAAGA
>NC_029776.3:52426365-52430156 GCF_000817695.3 Arachis duranensis | reverse complement strand
AATGCTACCCTTTTGGGCGTTAAACGCCCAGCTAGGCACCCTGGCTGGCGTTTAAACGCCAGTTTTCCTTCCTCACTGGGCGTTTTGAATGCCCAGCTTTTTCTGTGTAATTCCTCTGCTGTATGTTCTGAATCTTCAATTCTCTGTATTATTGACTTAAAAAGACACAAATTACAAATTTTTTGGATTTTTAGTAATGAGGAATAATCAAAATGAAACTAAGATCAAATAAACAATGCATGCAAGACACCAAACTTAGAAGTTTGTATACTACTGTAAAATATTTTTGGTTTTTATGATTTTGTAATTTTTTTGGTTTTTTTCGAAAATTATTAAAGGAATTCAAAAAGAAAGGAATCATGCAATGTTAGTCTAAAGCTGTAGTCTAAAAAGATTAGACATGGCTAGCCAAGTTTCAGCAGTACATTGCATTCAAGAGCTAAATTGATGAGAATCAATCAGCTTTGGTGATGATAAGAACATCACCTTGAAACTCTAGAATTCATTCTTAAAAATTCTGAAAAACACCTAATCTAAGCAACAAGATGAACCGTCAGTTGTCCAAACTCAAACAATCCCCGGCAACGGCGCCAAAAACTTGGTGCACAAAATTGTGATCATCAATGGCGCCATCAACATGCTACGCTCAATTGCAATCTCAATTCTTTATCACAACTTCGCACAACTAACCAGCAAGTGCACTGGGTCGTCCAAGTAATAAACCTTACGCGAGTAAGGGTCGATCCCACGGAGTTTGTTGGTATGAAGCAAGCTATGGTCATCTTGTAAATCTCAGTCAGGCAGATTCAAATGGTTATGAATGATTTATGGATAAAGCATAAAATAAAGATAGAGATACTTATGTAATTCATTGGTGAGAATTTCAGATAAGCGCATGGAGATGCTTTGTCCCTTCCGTCTCTCTGCTTTCCTACTGTCTTCATCCAATCCTTCTTACTCCTTTCCATGGCAAGCTGTATGTTGGGCATCACCGTTGTCAGTGGCTACAGTCTCGTCCTCTCGTCCTTAATTGAATCGGCTTGCCTTTGGAGACTCTTTTCCATTGAGCTCCTTCCACACATATGTCCATAAGGACTTGGTCCAACCTTTGATTAAAGTTGACCCTTCTAGTGTAGGGGCGTGCATTTTCTTGTATTGTAGGCAAGTTAAACGCCAACCTCACATTTTCTGGACTAAAATCTAAGTATTTCTCCCGAACCATTGTAAGATAATTCTATGGATTCGGGTTCATACATTGGTCATGGTTCCTAGTGATATGCATTGGCATAGAACTCTTGAACCATTAAGATTCTAACTTGTTGAATGGGGTTGGTCAGAAATTCCCAACCTCTTCTTTGGATCTCATGTCGGATCTCTGGATACTCATTTTTCTTGAGCTTGAAAGGGACCTCAGGGATCACCTTCTTCTAGGCCACAATATCATAGAAGTGGTCTTGATGGGCTTTGGAGATGACTCTTTCCATCTTTCACGACTCGGAGGTGGAAGCTTTTGTCTTCCCTTTCCCTTTTCTAGAGGTTTCTCCGGTCTTAGGTGCCATAGGTGGTTATGGAAAAACAAAAAGCTATGCTTTTACCACACCAAACTTAGAATATTGCTCACCCTCGAGCAAAAGAAGAAAGAAAAGAAGAAGAGGAAGAGAAAATATGGAGGAAAGTGGGGGGGGAGGTGTATTTGGCCAAGGTGTAGAAGAGGGGGTTGTGTTGGGTGAAAATGAAGAAGGATGGAGGGGTTTATATAGTGAGGGGAGAGGGAGTAGGTTCGGCTATTTAGGGTGGGTTTGGGATTTTGAATTTTGAAGGTAGGTGGGGTTTATGGGGAAGAGTGGAAGGATGTGAGTGGTGAAGGGGGTAATTGGAAAGAGAGATTGAGGTGATTGGTGAAGGGTTTTTGGGGAAGAGTGTTTATGGGGAAGAAAGGATGAATGTGAAAAAGAGAAGAGAAGGTGAGTTGAGGTAGGTGGGGATCCTGTGGGGTCCACAGATCCTGGGATGATTCTGTGGGGTCTACAGATCCTGAGGTGTCAAGGATTTACATCTTTGCACCAATTAGGCATGTAAAACGCCTTTGCACACAATTCTGGCGTTTAAACGCCGAAGTGATGCTTATTTTGGGCGTTCAACGCCCAATTGCAGCATGTTTCTGGCGTTGATCGCCAGTTCCATGCTTGTTTCTGGCGTTCAGCGCCAGCTCTCCTCAAGGTATATTCCTGGCGTTCAAATGCCAGGATGCTGCTTGTTTCTGGCATTCAACACCAGATCCATGCTCTGTTCTGGCATTGAACGCCAGCCAGATGCTCCTTACTGGCGTTTGAACGCCAGTAAGTCCTTCCTCCAAGGTGTGATTTTTTTTCTGCTGTTTTTTATTCTGTTTTTAATTTTAGTATTTTTTTCGTGACTCCACATGATCATGAAGCTAGTAAAACATTAAAGAACAATAAAAGAAAAATAAAATTAGATAAATAAAAATTGGGTTGCCTCCCAATAAGCGCTTCTTTAATGTCAATAGCTTGACAGTGGGCTCTCGTGGAGCCACACATGTGATCAGGTCAATGTTGTAGACTCCCAACACCAAACTTAGAGTTTGGATGTGGGAGATTCAACACCAAACTTAGAGTTTGGTTGTGGCCTCCCAACACCAAACTTAAAGCTTTATTGTGGGGGCTTTGTTTGACTCTGTACTGAGAGAAGTATTTCATGCTTCCTCTCCATGTATACAGAAGAACACCCTTGAGTCTTAAACACAAGGTAGTCCCCATTCAATTGAAGGACTAATTCTCCTCTGTTAACATCAATCACAGCTCCTGCTGTGGCTAGGAAAGGTCTTCCAAGGATGATGCATTCATCCTCCTCCTTCCTAGTGTCTAAGATTATGAAATCAGCAGGGATGTAAATGCCTTCAACCTTTACTAACACGCCCTCTACCAATCCATAAGCTTGTCTTACTGACTTGTCTGCCAATTGTAATGAGAATATGGCAGGTTGTACCTCAATGATCCCCAGCTTTTCTATTACAGAGAGTGGCATAAGATTTATACCTGACCCTAGGTCGCACAAAGCTTTCTCAAAGGTCATGGTGCCTATGGTGCAGGGTATTAAGAATTTACCAGGATCTTGTCTCTTTTGAGGTAGAGTTTGCTGAACCCATGTATCTAGTTCACTAATGAGTAAGGGAGGTTCACCTTTCCAAGTCTCATTACCAAATAACTTGGCATTTAGCTTCATGATGGCTCCTAGATATTGAGCAACTTGCTCTCCAGTTACATCTTCTTCCTCTTCAGAGGAAGAATAGTCTTCAGAGCTCATGAATAGCAGAAGGAGGTTTAATGTGATCTCTATGGTCTCTATATGAGCCTCAGATTCCCTTGGGTCCTCAATAGGGAACTCCTTCTTGCTTGAGAGACGTCCCATGAAGTCTTCCTCATTGGAATTCACGTCCTCTCCTTCCTCTCTAGGTTCGGCCATATTGATTATATCAATGGCCTTGCACTCTCTTTTTGGATTTTCTTCAGTATTGCTTGGGAGAGTACTAGGAGGAGTTTCAGTGACTTTCTTACTCAGCTGGCCCACTTGTGCCTCCGAATTTCTAATGGAGGACCTTGTTTCACTCATGAAGCTTAAAGTGGCCTTAGATAAATTAGAGACTATATTTGCTAAGTTAGAGGTGCTTTGCTCAGAATTCTCTGTCTGTTGCTGAGAAGATGATGGAAAAGGCTTGCCATTGCTAAACCTATTTCTTCCACCATTATTAAAGCCTTGTTGAGGCTTTTGTG